>NC_081795.1:25931268-26231268 GCF_963082965.1 Carassius carassius
GAGCCCACTGGATGAAGGAGGCGGATGGATTTGATTCAGTGTGATCATTTCAGTGAAAACATAGTCCAGCATGCCTATGTGACTCTAGGGGCCCAGAGCTGCAATTACACACATACTCACAATTGAATTTCAGCCGAGGCTCCATTATCCATCCTGCCAACCAAACTGGAATTAAGTGCAGATGAAGTGAAAGTCTTCAGCTTTCTGCTGTGTATAATAATTTATCTACTGCTGTGATCATGATATATCTAATGTGTGCATCATCAGCTTCAGCTCCTAATGCACAGAGTAATATAAAGACGGATGAAAAGGAAAATCAAGTGGCTTTGTTAAAACCCTTTAACCCTATGGATGATAATTAACTATATTAGTGTCCACACCAACAAAGAATGATGCTCTGTTTAATATAAGCACACACAGCATCTTTAAATGAACAAGCTCTCTGGAGTGGATTCTAATTGGCTGTCAATATTTTATATATATATATATATGTATATGTGTGCTCTCCATAATTATTTGAACACTAAAGACAAAATTGCTTTCTCTGCTGTGGAGTCAAGAAATTTGCAAAGATTTTACCGTAAATTATTAAGAATTACCATAAACGTATAGTCTAAATAAAACAATTAGCAACTATTACTGTTATTACACTTGCATACAAAACTTGATTATGATACTGTATTATGCTTGCTATAGAGTGCGTGACGTCATGTACATTACTGCTGGTGGCAACAGTTGCCACGGCAACCGTCACAGTAGAGTGTGTGTAAATATTATTAAAATACTTATCAGTCCCTCCAGGATTTCATTTTTTTTTTTTTTTTTTTTTGTGATATTTGCGATCAAAATGACTGATTGTGTTGCGGCTTTTTCTCAAAATTTGCAATGACGTTTGCGGCATTTGTTATTGTTTTACAGTGAAAATATACCACAGAGAACATTCTTCTAACATTCTGACTTTTCTGACTTGGAGAACACTGTAGGGCTCCATACTAACGTTCGATGACACCAGCACTAGTGCCATTAAGATCTACAGGAGGAGGCTCCAGCACCTCAGAGACATCTAATGTCTGCATTTACATATGCAAGATGAGTTTTTAAGAGTGCTTGTTCATCTGCAGTACGTCTCTAAGATGTTTCCTGTCAGATGTCAGGTACACATTTATTAGAATGCATGTAAAACTGCTTCTGAGACCTTTATCAGATGATTCCCAGATCTTTAGCAGACGTCTTACAGAGGTAAAAAAATACAGTATATTACATCTGAGAAAATGCACTTTTATTACTGTCATTCATAATGTCTAAATACAATTTAATGAATACAAAAATAAATAGGCTATGTTAGGGAGTGGAAATGACCTATAAGTACTTCTCTGCAGTCATCTACTTGTGGTCATTTAATATCTTTTTTTATAAAATTATTCAATTTTAGGCCTTATTTAATATTATTTTAGATAAATGTTTGCTTTGCTACATTATAAAACTCTTAGTTTTATACATAGGGGAAACCTATTACAGATGAACAAATATTGTCACGTAAAAAAAAATAAAAAAAATGGCAATACTTAAAGCATTGAAGTGCTGAAAAGTTGTGTGAAGCATTTAAAATCACTGGAAAACATTAGACCATTTCTGACACAGTTATTCCTGTAGATTACGGTTAAATTTATGGTAAATGGTGGAGATTTGTGTTTAGTGAACAATCTTTTTCCTGGTTTCCACATCAGTGGCGTTTGTTCTGAATTTGAAAGCTTCTCACAAGACTTCACAGAGATGTTGATTCTGTAGTGAATTCGACTGCTTTCGTCACCGTATCTCTCAGCGCTGTGTATAACGGTGTTGCAGCTCCGGCTCGAGCAGATAAACGGTCTGCGCAGCTCAAACTAGCGCAGATTCGTTCCGCTTTCGGTTTGTTTATCCAATGTAGCTCTTGTAAATCGGCCCTGATGAGAACGCAAGGCTTTTCTTTGACTGAATGCGCATTGCGATGACATCACGGGGCGCTTCTAAGCCCAAATTATGCTGGACATTTGTGGCAATTATGAAAATTGCGGAAATTCAGCAATCGCGAAATCGTGAAATCCTTGAGGGACTAACTGCATATATATTTGTGTATATATAAATAATAAATATACACAGTTCACATATTATGTTAACAAAAACTTTTATTTTGGATGCGATTTAATCGTGATTAATCATTTGACAGCACTATTATATATAGATCATTTTTTAATTAAAAGAAGTAAAGTAAAACATGTACTGAAAAAAATGCTGTGAATAAATCCATTACCTGCATGTCATTTGACCATTAACCAGCATCAGAGAGCTGTTAAAATGTGAAATTACAGATATATTAACTCAGGGGTACTTTGAGTGAATATTTATTCTCAAATGTGTTTGGCTAAAACATTTGGGCTTCCCTGCCTTAGAGGAATCAATACAACTTGTTCTGAGTGATCACCTTTTTCTGCAATAAAACATTGCTGTTCTGATGGAAGTGGTCTCTTTTGAGATAACAGTGCCCCCATCGATAGGGCACAAGAGGTGACTAAATGACTTGATGAGGATGAACAGTCACCAGAATTCAGTGCATTAAAACACCTATGGAGGATTCTGGGCCAATATGACAGAATTCTCCACCACCATCATCAAAACACCAAGTGAAGGAATATTTTATGGACGATTTGGTTCCCATCCCTCCAGTAGAGTTACAGAGTCTTTTAGAATCAGTGGCACCGAGGCACATTGATGGCTATGAGAGGGATTGGCTCTGAGGAGAGAAGCAGAGAGACAAACTGAGCTTGAGAAGAGTTAAATATGCCGGTTAAAAGACTTGTGGAGCATTGGTAGACAAAAACAGAAGGTTGTTCCCTTTCAGCATGCCAAACACATTGTGCCTTTTTCCTAAAGTCCACTCAAACCGTACTCAAACAGTCATATTATCCACTTGAATTTGGACTAAACTGTACAACTTGCTTATGAGGGACTCAATTTTGCACAACTCCTGTCATCAGCGAGTGAAACAGCAATA
Source organism: Carassius carassius (assembly GCF_963082965.1). NCBI lineage: Eukaryota > Metazoa > Chordata > Actinopteri > Cypriniformes > Cyprinidae > Carassius > Carassius carassius. Next base: position 25,934,300 of record NC_081795.1, read on the forward strand.
AAGGCAAATTGCTCCTGGGAGACACGAACGCTTTAGAATAAATTACGTGCGGGAACAGAGGTTTAATTAATTTACAGGCTGTATTGATAGTCCCCCTTCAGTGCTCACTATATGTCTTCATCTCAGCTAACGTCTTCATTATTTGGAGCGCAGGAGAGAAGCGAGTCAACAGACTAAATGAATTGCCATAAGACTTGTACCCAAACGGTTTCCACCACGCAAGGATTTCTCTCAGGCTTTTAATTAGCACTCTGAAAAAGTGTTTGATAAGTATGTGCTTAAGCTGTGCAAACAGGGAGACGTGTACATATGCAGAGAGACATAAAAGCATAAAAGACGTCCTATCGATAAATTAAATGTGCTGTTTAGAATTCATCACTAATATTGCAATCTGCTTTTTTTCTTATTTCAGCTAAAACCGATGAAGTACTGAAAGCAAAGAAGAGTTTGAGAGAGGAAAAGACAAAGGAGGAAGGTGAGCCGAACTTTAAGATGTTTAACCTCCAGCTAACAGAGGAAACATATTACAGCCTGGCAAAGAATTCAAAAAGTAATTTGAATGGAAACTTTTTATCTCACATTTCAGAGTTTTTCTGGTAGTTTTCATTAATAGATAATTCTCAGTTTATGTATTGTAATTCTGACTTTATGTCCTGCAATTCTTAGAAAAAGTGTCAGAATTGTGAGAGATATATATAAATATATATATATATATATATATATATATATCTCACTATATATATATATAGTGAGATAAAAAGTCACAAGTTACAGTTTTTTTTTTTTTTACCATTTTCTTTTTTTTTCTTTCTTTTTTTTGTGTATAAGTGTGGTCATATTTTCCATTGGTAGAATCCAGTCAGTCACGAATTTCACTGTCTACTTCCAATAAATCAAATAAAGATTTGCCAGACCCCAGTAAATGTGAACACATCTTAAAGGGTAATTAAGCAGCAATTCAGTATATTAGAATGATTTGATGATGAAGATCATGTGACACTGAAGATACTGAAAATACAGCTTTAATTAACAGGAATAAATGACATTTTAACAGATATTCACATAGAAAACATCTATTTTAAATTGAAATACTGTTTCACAATGTTACTGTATTTTGATCAAACAAATACGGTCTTGGTGAGAAGAAGAGACCTAATAGAAAAACAATGTTTCCAAACTTTTAACAAGTACTATATGTATTTCATACAGCCCCAGTTTAATTATTGCAATGTTCTTGATTGTTGATGGTCTTTTGCCACCTAAAACTCCGTCTCTGTCCCCCCGATGTGGAAGTGACACAGTGAAAGCAGGTTTTGGTCTTGATGAACAGGCTCTGCTCACACATCCCTCAGGAAACTTCAGCTCCACAACAACAAACCAGCTGAACTGTGGAAATAAAACCAATCAAATGAAGAAAACAAAGTGCATACTGCTGGACAGCTGAGATTTGTGACTGTGATCTGTGTCTGTATTATATCAGCACTCTTTCCTGCTAAATAAATCAGTTCTCCTTGTTTAACTGGGGATTTCCCACAACATACCTCCTAATGGAGCCCATCTATCTTTTAAAATCAAACTACAAGAAAGATTTAGGTTTTTATTAGGGCTGGGAAGCGATTCTTTTTTGTTTTTTTTTTTTTGTTTTTTTTTTTTTTTTTTTTTAATCTAAATTACATGATATGCTGATATATAGCAAATTAATCAAACATCAGTTTGGGCTGATAAATTACCCCCTAAATGATACAGTCATTGTTGTATTTAATTAGAAAATCATTGAATAGATGAAAATGTAAAAAAAAAAAATTAAAAAAAGTAGCTTTAGAAAGAAATAATTACTTTTAAGACTACAATGTGGGCATAACATTGTTTTCAGAAGCTGCATTCGAAGTGGCATTTAGGTATTTTTAAACAAACACAGGATAAATGCACTTACACTGTAATTATGTGAGATTAATGGTGTTTAAATAAACATTAATGGGTTTAAAAAATATTAAAATATGAATTGGTTTTCAAAATAATATGATGATCTAAATAGGGATATACAACTGTCAGTAGGTAGCTGTCAGATTTGAGTCATTGAATCATTCATTCAACCGATTCATTCAAATAGCTGATTCATTCAGAAACAAAGCAAATTTATGAATGATTCACTGAATCATTGACTCACTCGATTTGTTAAAAAATGTGAAACAAAACTGCTGTTTATTGCTCAGTGATGCACAACAGATCTATTTTCATTTGCCAAACTGAGCAAAAACAGACAATATGATATCTAAATTGTAACAATATTAACTTAGTTTATGAACTGTTTAATTTGTAGTCCTAATTTTCTTTTGTTCAGTTTAATTATCTTATACAAGATTTCCCTTTGTTGTTGTTTTTTTCTGAATCTGAATCTTCTGAATCTTTCAGTCCGGTCACTATACTTGGCTGTCTCTTTCACTTTCACTGCTTTGCACTTCAGTCTGTAACTGTTTTTCTCTGACACAGACCTGCTTTCTGTCCGGATTCATGCAGATCATATATTTTAATGAGCCGTTTAACAGCATTTAACCCATAAGCCAAAGACTTTTCCTTAATTATGCTGTGTCATGCGGGTCACCTGTGTACCTCTCTGTGTGTGACCGTATTAGAGAATGATACCATCATTAAACGTTTAGATGGAATTTAACAGCCTTACACACACACACACACACACACACACTGCCCCCCATATCCATTAATTTCTAATCTCAGTATAATAAGCTGTGTTGTCATTCACCAGAGCTGTCTGAGAGCTGATCAAGCCCGTGTGTGCATGAGAGAAAATCAGACAGTCAAAAGAACAGAGGACGACCAGTGACCAACAGAGAGCTGCGCTTAATCACATACATTTGCTGAATTTGATTGAATCTCCACTGCAAACTTAATTAGAGGCCTGATTCAATATGGAATATCTGGTAAATGGCCCCTAAATATGATAATTATTGCCTAATCAGTATTTTTTTAGGTGGAAGTTGCATGTTACTGAGTGTTAAATTAGACTTTCCCATTTGCCAAGATGTAAATAATGTGAATTTTGGGATATTGTGTTAAAAGTTGTGTGTATAGTGAAAAGACATACGCTCATTTAAGTAAGTATTACCTTTAAATATTTCTAAACAACTCCCTCAGAGAATAAAATATAATCAGAGCAGTATTATTGCATAGCATTTCATGTGAAATTGTTTCATTTCTCATTTGTTGTGTCAGATATAGGTGAGTAAATCTAGAGTAAGAAATTAAAATGACTTGACCTGTGAGCTCAACAGTAGTATCTCCTGTTAAATATTTAGCGCTGTCCCGTCATGAATACAGATGCTGTGTAAATGAAGGTCTACAGGCAGCTGACCCTGGGACTGGAGCCTGCTGAGTGGGGCTCACGCTGGCCTAAATGATTTAATTGTCATGACTTCAGCTAGTATTTTAAGGAAACGCTTTGAAATGCATCACCTGGTAATCGCTGCTCTTCCTGTCTCTTAGTGCTCTTCTACGTGACGTTTGTCATGGGGAAAACTGACTGTTTGTTGGTTTGATGCCACATTGTATTTGTTAGGATGCAGTTTGCTTATATCATCAAACTGTTAATGTTATTCTGTGTTGCATGAGATACATTGTTATATACAACAGTGGCCTTCAAAAGTTTGGAAATGCCCTAGGTTTCAAAGTGGGATTTTGGACATCAGCATTCAGTCCTTATCATCTGTTGATCGAGTCAGTAAACTAACTTGATATCATCAAGAAGATTTTCCTTTTGATTATATTATTATGATAATGTATACATGTTCAAAGTCAGACATCCCCCAGCTGTAACGCCTGATTACTGGATTCAGCTTGGCTCAGGAATAGTTTTTTGTTATATCCTCGGTTGAGCACACCTTTAAGGTTTGACACATTGATTGCTTATTAAGGCTACTACACAACAGACCAATTTATAAATTCAAGAGTTCATAAATAGCTCTAGTTCTTCCCTGCTGAATTACCCTGCCTGAAATGGCCTAAGCTGCTCTTAACTGGCTGTGATGGTCTCTCAGCCTGGTTATGTTGTGTTAAGCTGGTTTATCCCAGTTTAGTCCAGCTGAAAGTGCTCCAAACCCTGTCAGAACCATTGTTCAGGGGTTTCATTGCTAAACGATCATGTGTTTTCAAATGAATCAGTTGAGTCCATGATTCAATGACATTTCATTTAGACAGTCAGCTGAATCAGCTGTGAACAACTCTGTTGAATGAATGACTCAGTGAATTACTTTTTAAGACATAAGCTGTGTCCAAAATCACATACTCTGGTACTATACTCGGTTTGAAACTTGTTTGCAGCCTTAAAAGTTACTTGCTATGTAGTGTGAATGAAACTCAAGCGTACTACAGCTGTCATTTTGTCATTGTCATGTGACCTGCCAGCATCCATCAGTTGCGTTGGGTCTCTGCCATTCATAAATCCTCTCCTGTTGCCTCATGGGATACTGAAATGTCCATCAAATGCACACTTGTAGGTTGCCCGAGTACTTTTCACCTACCGTCTACTGTTTTTTATATATATATATACTATGAATTTGGACATACTACTCTTTTCACGTTTTTTTTTCCTTAGTATATGGTTTTAGTTTCATATTTAGATTATTGTTTATTTTTTATTATTGTTATTTTATATTTTAAGCTCAGAATTAACATGACAATGATTTAGAATTTCCTTAGTTTGTCTAACTTCTGTTTTAATTTATTAAGCTTATATAGAGTTACTTCTATGCAGTAAACCAAGTTGTACATACATACTGAAACTGAAATAATGTCACTGAACAAACTTTTACAACAAAATAAAATCTACAACACTACATAGAGCTTATTAGGTAATGTCACCATCGTCTTACAGGTGAGATTCGTCAATGAAAGGCCAATGTAACTGTAATGCTGAAGTAAAATGTGTCTGTCATCCAAAGGAACGCTTTTCTGTACTCCAGTGATTAGTTATGCATGGCTTATAAGCAGTGAATCAGTATTGTAGACCCAGGGGAAATAAAATTGGCAGAAAATCAGTGTCAGAAGATTTAATTATCACGCGGAGACCTTTTCCATCGACCGGCCCACTGAACTCAAAAAACCTAATCTGCCCGGACATCAGCCTCCTCCTTATAAATTGTTTCCCATGCAATCATATGCTAAGCAATTACTGTTTGTTAATTTTTCATGCAAGTTGAACATAAAGAAACAATAGTGCTTTGTGCAACCTTTCATTCACCTGTTTTGACACTGAATGACCAGTGTATGCAGCTGGAATCTCTCTCTAAATGCATGAAGAACTACTCATCCAGCTGTTGTCCTGTGCATGTTAAAATGATGGATGATTGACAGCCATTCCTCCATTATGTTATTGGTGTCAGACTAGCCAAGAGCTGCACTGCTAGAAATCTGTTCTTGTTTTGTTTCCTTATTCTATAATATATGCACATTTTAGCGACTTCCACTCCCTGACTGCGGGTGTCGCTGTTGGACAGTGTTTTCTCTACTTCCTGTTGGCCTTCTGTAGCTAATCGTAGCTCCGTGTAGCCGGTTGTTTTTTTTTGTTTTGTTTTTTTTTTTCTCTCTAGTATCTTTATCTTACTATCACTCTCTGTTTTTTAAAGTGATAAAATATAACTTAATTCACACCATATTTCTGATATTATCGATCAATCTTATCAGATTAATTTTGATCGTTCACTTTTATTTTATATCCGTGAGTGCAGTACACCTGCAAATCATTAGCACTCGTTAGCTTGTCATTAGCGGTTTCATTCGAACCTATCGCTGTTTTCTTTTCTCCTCTCCTCTCTCTCGCTCCAGTTTTTCACAAGTTCATCAAACAACCGCAGTAAGAATATTTCATCAAGCACGGTGAGTAATGGCTTCTCCTGCTATTGTTATATGCACCTCTTGCCACATGTACAGTTTATCTATCTCTGTCGCAGATGAGGGATTCACATGTGATAAATGCAGGGAAATAGTTAGGCTGACAGAGAAGATTTCATAATTAGAGACACGCATCCAAACTTTAATTGAGGACAGTAAGAATGTTAGGGCTCTAGATACGGCTTTGGATGCGTCTAGCTCATGGATTCCTGTCCATTTTTCGGTTCCGGAAACAGAGCCCCTGCTGCAGGGCAACTGGGTGACGGTGAGGCAGCGTAGTCGTGCGTCAAAACACCTCTCTTCTGTTCCGATCAAAACATTAAACAGGTTCTCCCCACTCAGTGCTGCACCCACTGAGAAACCTGATGAAAGTGCTCTAGTTATTGGTGATTCTATTGTACGGAACGTGAATATAGAGACACCAGCCACCATAGTCAAATGTTTACCGGGAGCCAGAGCGCCTGACATCTTGGCAAATTTAAAAGTGCTGGCTAATGCTAAACGTAAATGCAGTACGATTGTTATTCATGCCGGCGCTAATGATGTTCGACTTCGCCAGTCGGAGATCACTAAAAATAACATTAAAGAGGTGTGTGAACTTGCAAGCACGATGTCAGACACTGTAATATGCTCCGGTCCCCTCCCTGCTTACCGTGGTGATGAGATGCATAGCAGATTGTCATCACTCAATGGCTGGATGTCTAAGTGGTGCCCACAGAATAACATAGGTTTCATAGACAATTGGACTAGCTTTTGGGGCAGACCTGACCTGTTGAAAAGAGATGGTCTTCATCCCTCCTGGGGTGGCTCCACTCTTCTCTCTAGAAATATGGCAAATAGTCTTAGTGTTTATACTTGACTAACTGGGGCCCAGGTCAGGAAGCAGACAGACTGGCTAAACCGACCGTCTGCTAGCTGCCTCCCGTCACAGAGGTCAGCTAATTCTCAGCACATAGTGACTCTTTCACCTAGATATCACACTATAGAGACTGTGTCTGTTCCCCGAACTAGAAAATACAAAAAACATCCAAACCAAGTTAAGATTAACAATTTAATTGAGGTTCAACAAATAAAAAACAGAAGCAATATGGATAAACAAATGATAAAGCTTGGCTTATTAAATATCAGATCCCTTTCTACGAAAACACTTTGTGTAAATAATATGATCACTGATCATAATATAGATGTGCTCTGTTTGACAGAAACCTGGCTAAAACCTGATGATTACATTATTTTAAAAGAGTCCACCCCCCAAGATTACTGTTATAAACATGAGCCGCGTCTAAAAGGCAAAGGGGGAGGTGTTGCTTCAATTTATAACAACATTTTCAGGATTTCTCAGAGGGCAGGCTTCAAGTATAACTCGTTTGAAGTAATGGTGCCTCATATAACATTATCCAGAGAAACAAATGTTAATGATTAATCCCCTGTTATGTTTGTACTGGCTACTGTATACAGGCCACCAGGGCACCATACAAACGTTATTAAAGAGTTTGGGGATTTTACATCCGAGCAGAGGTGGGTAGAGTACCCAAAAACTGTACTCAAGTAAAAGTACTTCTAGAAATATTTACTCAAGTAAAAGTACTAGTCTTGAATAGTTACTTGAGTAAGAGTAAAAGAGTATCGGATAAAAAATCTACTCAAGTAGTTAGTTACTAGTTACTTTGGGTCATATATACTGAGCCTATTTTTATTTAGATATATAGATAAAATGTATGTAATGTATGTGTGCGTGTATAAATGTATACATTTCATCAGCCTTTACCCCAATTTATGTAATTTATTATAAAACCCTGTCTGTTTACTTAAGTAACAGATATAGGTGTCATGCCATAACATATTTTTAATACGACTGACTTTATATTAAATGTGAATTTAACATTGAAAGTTAATGTGATATAAATATTGCTACTAATCTTTCATTGTTCAGAAAGAGAGCAAATAACATTTACATTATTAAAGATAATTTTCACTGACAGTCTAGATTTCAATCACTCTCAGAAACTCCCATTAAAATCACTGAAACTGTTAACACGGTGAAATCAATATCTTAATTAAAGATTCGTACACACATCTGCACTTTGTTGTTTCTGACGAGAGAATTCGCCAGAAAGAGGTATTCAGTCAGTGAGCGAGTGAAGGAAGCACCGGCATTTTAGCGATGACTCATCGGAACACCTCTGATTGGCCAATGCTTTAATAAGCTCAACAGAATCATGTGTGATTGGTTATAATGCGCAGCGCTGTATAAACACATCTATCTCTGGCTAAGCGCCAGCAAGCAATCACAGATCTGAATTTAGCAGCTGATAATATGACTCGCTGAACGTACTTGCACCAGTGTGATTGTATTAAAATTAATAAAATCTTAATCGGCTATTTTTTGTCTTTTGGAAGCTGCATTCAACTTGACTCCCCTCTTTTATAAGCCACACACGTACAACAAACTAATGTCACAGTGGTATCGTGTACTGTAATCGAATGTAGCCCAAGTTATTACCTGTTGAACAGTAGACAGCACACGCGGTGTTCATCTAATAAGGATCTCCATCGCTAGCAAATAATAGCCTTTGCAGATTTCAATTCAGTGCAGTTCCAGCCACGTTTTCAAAGCTCTTTCTGTTCTTAAACGTTACAACTCCGAGTGAACCACTTCAGACGCTCAGCGCGTGCGGCAGGGAACTGAACGAATCATTGAAAACTGATTCATGAACCAATTCACTCGTTTGCCAATTGGTTTGATCAAGCCTTTGAACAGAATTGACTCAAAAGAATGAATCATTCGCGAATGGGCATCGCTCATTGCCCAGAGAAAAGTAGACGGCGCGTTTGGAATAAACTGAAGCATTATAACATTTATTGCATTAAGATAAAGTAACGAGAGGAGCGTCGCCCACAGTAACGAAGTAAAAGTACAGATTTTTTCCCCAAAAAATTTACTCAAGTAAGAGTATAAAGTACCCATCTTTAAATATACTCCAAAAAGTATTAGTTACCCCAAAAAATTAATCAAGTAAATGTAACGAAGTAAATGTAACTCGTTACTACCCACCTCTGCATCCGAGTTAGTTCTGGCTGCAGATAAAGTTTTAATAGTTGGTGATTTTAATATACATGTTGATATTGAAAAAGATGCATTGGGATCAGCATTTATAGACATTCTGAACTCTATTGGGGTTAGAAAACAAGTTTCAGGACCTACTCATTGTCGAAATCATACTCTAGATTTAATACTGTCACATGGAATTGATGTTGATAGTGTTGAAATTATTCAGCCAAGTGATGATATCTCAGATCATTATTTAGTTCTGTGCAAACTTCATATAGCCAAAATTGTAAATTCTACTTCTTATTACAAGTATGGAAGAACCATCACTTCTACCACAAAAGACTGCTTTTTAAGTTATCTTCCTGATGTATCCAAATTCCTTAGCATATCCAAAACCTCAGAACAACTTGATGATGTAACAGAAACTATGGACTCTTCTCTTTCCTAGCACTTTAAATACAGTTGCTCCTTTACGCTTAAGGAAGGTTAAGGAAAAAAGTTTGACACCATGGTGAAACTGGGACCTTCAAACTGGCTGTTATTAAGCCTCTCATCAAAAAACCACAACTTGACCCCAAAGAACTAGTTAATTATTGACCAATCTCGAATCTCCCTTTTCTGTCCAAGCTACTAGAAAAGGTGGTATCCTCACAATTATATTCCTTCTTAGATAAAAATGGTATATGTGAGGATTTCCAGTCAGGATTTAGACCTTATCATAGTACTGAGACTGCTCTCCTTAGAGTTACAAATGACCTGCTCTTATCATCTGATCGTGGTTGTATCTCTCTATTAGTTTTATTGGATCTTAGTGCTGCGTTTGACACAATTGACCACAACATTCTTTTGCGTAGACTTGAACACTTTGTTGGCATTAATGGAAGTGCATTAGCATGGTTTAAATCGTACTTATATGACCGCCATCAGTTCGTAGCAGTGAATGAACATGTATCATATTGATCACAAGTGCAGTATGGAGTACCTCAAGGCTCAGTACTAGGGCCGCTACTCTTCACGCTTTATATGTTACCCTTGGGAGATATCATCAGGAAACATGGTGTTAGCTTTCACTGTTATGCTCAGCTCTATATTTCTTCGTGGCCCGGTGAAACACACCAATTTGAAAAACGAATGGAATGCATAGTCGATATAAAAAACTGGATGGCGAGTAATTTCTTACTGCTAAATTCTGAAAAAACAGAGGTGTTAATTATAGGACCTAAAAACTCTGCTTGTAATAACCTAGAACACTGTCTAAGACTTGATGGTTGCTCTGTCAATTCTTCGTCATCAGTTAGGAACCTAGGTGTGCTATTTGATCGCAATCTTTCCTTAGAAAGCCATGTTTCTAGCATTTGTAAAACTGCATTTTCCATCTCAAAAATATATCTAAATTACGGCCTATGCTCTCAATGTCAAATGCAGAAATGTTAATCCATGCATTTATGACCTCAAGGTTAGATTATTGTAATGCTTTATTGGGTGGTTGTTCTGCACGCTTAGTAAACAAACTAAAGCTAGTCCAAAATGCAGCAGCAAGAGTTCTTACTAGAACCAGGAAGTATGACCATATTAGCCCGGTCCTGTCAACACTGCACTGGCTCCCTATCAAACATCATATAGATTTTAAAATATTGCTTATTACTTATAAAGCCCTGAATGGTTTAGCACCTTAGTATTTGAATGAGCTCCTTTTACATTATAATCCTCTACGTCCGCTACGTTCTCAAAACTCAGGCAATTTGATAATACCTAGAATATCAAAATCAACTGCGAGCGGCAGATCCTTTTCCTATTTGGCGACTAAACTCTGGAATAACCTACCTAACATTGTTCAGGGGCAGACACACTCTTGCAGTTTAAATCTAGATTAAAAACCCCTCTCTTTAACCTGGCTTACAAATAACATACTAATATGCTTTTAATATTCAAATCCGTTAAAGGATTTTTAGGCTGCATTAATTAGGTAAACCGGAACCGGGAACAATTCCCATAACACCCTATGTACTTGCTACATCATTAGAAGAATGGCATCTACGCTAATATTAGTCTGTTTCTCTCTTATTCCAAGGTCACCGTGGCCACCAGATCCAGTCTGTGTCCAGATCAGAGGGTCAATGCAGTCACCCGGATCCAGTACGTATCCAGACCAGATGGTGGATCAGCACCTAGAAAGGACCTCTATTGCCCTGAAAGACAGCGGAGACCAGGACAACAAGAGCCCCAGATACAGATCCACTGTAAAGACCTTGTCTCAGAGGACCACCAGGACAAGACCACAGGAAACAGATGATTCTTCTGCACAATCTGACTCCATTCTGTCACCGATGGAGTTTCGGTTCCTAGCCGCTGTCGCCTTTGGCTTGCTTAGTTGGGGTCACTTCATCTACAGCGATATCGTTGACTTGATTGCAAATAAATGCACAGACACTATTTAACTGAACAGAGATGACATCACTGAATTCAATGATGAACTGCCTTTAACTATCATTTTGCATTATTGACGCACTGTTTTCCTAATGAATGTTATTTTGTATTTTGTTTAAAGCGCTATATAAATAAAGGTGACTTGACTTGACTTGACATTTTGTTTATCGAACCATTTAACCATCTCATTTTATTTTGAATATCAAAACTTAAAATTAAACTTCACTATACTAAAATATCAATTACTGATTATTCAAGTGTGCACACAGGTGAAATAAAATGATGGAATTTGTGTAAATATGTGGTAACAAATAGTATAAAAACACCATGTACAGACAGCAGAGGAGAAGACGAATGGCCAATAATTTGTGCTGAAAAAAAACATTTTCTCCAACAAATGCAGACATGTGCACACTCAAGCATTTCATCGGGCAACAGCATGCTCTTTTCAGCTGATATACTTCACAAATAACTAATAGTCATGTCCTACATATGATTTTCATTTTTAACCAATATTAAGGTTCAGCATTAGTGCACTCCTCTTCACTCTTCAGTTACGTTCACGTTCAGTCTCTGGCAGTATTCTGGCTCTCTTGACTGGATCAATAAATCAGTTGCTGACTCAAGAACAGCTGCAGTCGAATCGGTTTGATTCACTAATGAATCTTTCAGTGCAGTTTGTGAACTGAGTCAACAGGTTCTTTGGAAAGAATCAACTCGTTCATGAATCAGACATGGCTCTAGAGCAGCACCAGCGTTTTTGATGCCCCTCCTACAGGCCATGGCATGCACCCCCCCCAAAAAATCCCTTTTAGTTATTATTTTAATATTAAATGTTCAAACTGTAACTTAAATAAAAAATAAAAAGAATGGGGAAATGCATAATTTTGGTTGTTCATGGCACGTTACTAGGCTTCGTCATGGTGATTGCTTATTGGTTGCTGAGTATACTTGTTACATTTGATTTGCAGTGCAAGCGCAAAATACATTTCAAGTTGAAGAACAGTTTGTCCGTCTATATTATAGACAGTTGTTAGCAGCTAATTTTAAAAATGTTTAAATAAAAAAAAATTGATTTACGAAAATGGTTTAGACCTCCGCAGCCTCGTCAATCAGCAGACTTAGATACTCCGGCCACGACCACCAGTACCACGGTCTATGAGAGCCGAGCTGGCCCTTCTTCTGCAAATGCTAGCTCCGGACAACCGCCAAAAGATTTAACTAGCGCAGCCATAGAGCAACAATCTTCATGCACTTCACTTGGGGCTCTGGACTTTTATATATGGGCTTATGTCATTTCTGCTTGGTGCGTGCATAAACTGCCGGGAGGTGTGTAACCCAGGTTAAAAAACAAGTATTAGCATAAAGTAATAGCAGAATATACATTTATTTTTGTCCTTTATTTATTTTGTTTAGAAAATGAGTCCTTAGAGTATTTAAAGTCATTGAAACCCTAAGAAAAAACAGTGTTTAAAGAAATTTTATTTGTTGAAGCACACTTTGTATTTTCTGTATTTTATTTTTTCCATTTCCTGTATTTTATTTGATCTTTATCTATTTCTCAAGTTCTACAAAATTTGCATTCTACTAAAAAATTTAAAAAAATCAGTTAAACCTTATACCTTGTGTGAGTGGCTCATTGTTGTGACATCCTTATTCTCTGCAGGCGAATTTTAGTCTTCTGACTTCTGACTATTTTTTTTTCCAAAAAATCTAGGCTACTGAACTCGTAGAACGCGATAATAGGCTACTACGTGCTACTTGATTTGCTGTCCATTCGCAAAGTGCTGAACTAGGCTATACTAACCTTATATGGAATCGTATTCTGAACGTTTAACCTAACAATCGTCATCTGTTGTGTATTATAGGAATCAAGACTGGTAAAAAAATTATATAATGACATTCTATATAGATAGATCATTGGAGCTAACATTCTAGGGTAGAATGTCATTCTATATAGATGGATATCCGGTCGGCAAAACAGCTAATTGCAGCGCTGTCTCCTGTTCCTCTTTTAGATAAAAACCCAAGTCTAAATCGTTCATTGTCATTCTGTATAGATCTTTCAGATTTAGGTCTGGATTTCCATGCTACTATGATGTTGCCAATGCGTCAAAAAATATTTATCAAAGAACAGTGCCCCCCCACCGATGATCCAATGCCCTTCCAGTAGATCTGCTCTGATGCCGACTCTGCTCTAGAGTCTTCAGTCTCTTCAATTCAAAGTAATGAGGAACGATATGTTTTAATCAAAAGTAGTAGAGTAAAAATTACAATTATGCATTGGGAATGGGATGTATTGAAGTAAAAGCTAAATATTTCCCAGAATAAAAAAACTACCTACTTGAAAAATGTACTTACTGCATATTTCCCATGTACACATGATAACCATTCAGTTTGTATATTTATTGACTATTATTGACACTATTTTTATTTCTGCGAAGCTTGTCTGAGTAAAGGATTCATCTACTTATTTTACATGCAGTTCCACTTTTTGAAATGTGCTGATAGAGGTTTGGTAGCTCTGTAAACAGCTGTTTGTGTTGAACATGTTCTCATGGGAGCCTGTGTGTTTTAGGGACTGCATGGGGGTGGCCTGTCCCCCCACACACAGCATGGTCTCACAGAATGATTTCATTAAGCGGAGCTCATGGAAAACTGTTAGCTTGTCATATGCTGATACATGAGAAGGTGTGTTGGCCTGTGTAATGTGAGAAAGTGTGTATGTGTTTATGTTGTGGGACAGGGAGGAAATCCTCGGGGTGGCGTGTTGAGCGTTGCATGTGTGTGGTTGGGTCATTTGCACCTCATCAAGTCAGGACTGGTGGTCTCGGACACACACTGGGAACAGAGCCTCACTGATTGGGTGCCTGATGGGTCACTCTGTGGTCGACCAGGCCACCAATCGTCAGAGCTCCATCAATCAGTTTGACCAGAGTTTTAGACTCTGGAAATCTATGATATGCTTGTATTATTATACACAATATGTGTTGTTACTGTAGCTGATTTACTTTTACTGGAACAAACGCCATCGATTGTTCTGTTTGCATGTGTAAACACGATTGATCAAGGGCTGGGAAACATTCATTTGTGTGATATATATTGTATAATAAGTGGTGATGATAATTAAATTTAAATGTAAGTAAAATATAATTTTTACATTGTGACTTAGCACTACTAAAGTTGTTTCTTGTATATATTTTCTCAAAAAAAAAAAAAAACGATCTATAGATTAAAAAAATCTCTGTACCAATATACAGTATATACATAGAATTATCATTATTTATTCATTTTTTTACAGGTAATTATATGAATTATTTGTTGTGGAAAATAAATGCAATGTAAATACTTCAATGTAGTGACCTGACAGCTTTTAAACACTTCTGAAAGGCACAGATAAATGTGACATTTATCAAAATGGGTTTATGTAAATATTTTTTTGCATGCTAAAATTGAAAGTAAAGTGAAGTGAAAAAGTGAAAGTGACATTCAGCCAAGTATGGTGACCCATACTCAGATTTCGTGCTCTGCATTTAACCCATCCAAAGTGCACACACACACACAAATATATAAATATAACTGAAGTAAGTTCACCCAAAAATGAAAATTAGCCCATAAATTTCTCACCCTCAATCAATCCTAGGTGTATATGACTTTATTCTTTTAGACGAATCCAGTCTGTGTTATATAAAAAATTGTCTCGCAAAACCAGTCTTAAATGACCCCCCTTGTATGGGTCAAAATTATAGATTTTATTTTCATTTATTTTATGGCAAAATGACTAGAATATTAAGTAAAGATCATGTTCCATGAAGATATTTTGTAAATTTCATACTGTAAATATATCAAAACTTAATTTTTTGATTAGTAATACGTGGTGCTAAGAATGTAATTTGAACTACTTTAAAGGTGATTTTCTCAATATTTTAATTTCTTTGCACCCCCAGAGTCCAGATTTTTAAATAGTTGTATCTCTCTTTATTCAGTTTTTAGATGATATATAAATCTCAGTATCGAAAAAATGACACTCGAGAGGTTTTGTGGTCCAGAGTCACAATTGTCTTTGATCTTTCAAACTGTTTCATAGCACTGAGCGGGTGTTACATGCATCAGTCCTAAAGAAGTGAAATAAAAAGCATCCCATCCATAGAGAAAAAAGTGTCAACAGTTGTACGTTGAAGCAGGTCCGGGGGAATGAAGTATGGAGGTCGGCGTTGAGCATGCACCAGTGAGTCTCGTGAAAACCAACGTTTGTTAACAGGAGCAAAAGAAGCAAAGTTTCCTTACTTTAGCAAAGGAAAACCAGTCTCTTCTTGGTTTATATGAAAATTCTCTGACATTCTTCTTTACAAATACTCATTTTGTACTCCTAATTAGTGATCGTTGTTTTGATCTCTCCGCTTCGTTTCTGCATCATCACTTCTGAGCAGCACATACACAAAGCACACCTCATACGTCATTAAACATTAATTTGGAGAAAATGAATTTCTGGTTATAAATTTCTATATTATTTGCGATTAATATTGATAAATTACAGAAACCTGTGGGATTATTTAATTTATTAAACCCCTTCAGGTAATCTTTACCTAGTATTCTTTTCTTTTTTTGTAACAAAAGGAGCATCAACAGTTGCTGTATGTTTTGTTCAAATCTCACAAACAGTGAAGTCAGACTTTTTTATTTGCTCTCAATAAAGCAGAGTGCAGGGTTTGAAATACTCTCGGGTGATTTGGCCCAGACAGAGGTCATCGGGGCACTGTTCTTAATTAGCTAAATGAGTCCGTCTGCATTGTGGCAGTGACCTTCTCTGCAGTCAATTATGTGAAAACCACCGTCTGAGTTACACTACAGCGCTGTGAAATAATGCTGATCACACATATCTGTGAATCGGATTTGTTTGTCTGGCAGATAAGAATGAAGGAGAGTTACAGTCTCGTGAATGGAGAGGCTCTTAGTCAGTTTTGATTACATCATTTGTGCTTTAAAGGCTAGCTCCAGTTAGGTAATTAGTTGGTTGGGTGTTTCCTTATGTTTGACAGCAAAACCTGAGAATACTGCACTTTTTTCCTTCCACTTTCCATTTTGCTGTTTACACATCTGTGCTGTATCTCTCTCTCACACACACACACACACACACACAGTAAACAGAGCTTTGCTTCGTCACTACAGGTTTTATTTGTGTTACGGGTCAGTTCTGACTTCATAACGGAAACCTTATAGATGACGTTTGCCATTGTGCATTTGTATTTATATTGACAAGAACTGTACATTATACCAAAGAAAGATTTAGTTATAAATCATGGATATGTTTGTTTGAGCAGTAACTAATGTTAATGTATGCATGCCACCTCTGGCATTAGGCAAGAAAATACATCTGTCATTGTTTGCCTGTGCAACAGGGTTTTTGCATAGTCAAGTTAGAGTCTCCATCTCTCATGTAATCCAGTGTGATATGAACTGTTACGATCTTGATCTTTTGGAGCATGCACACAGCACCAAAAGCAATTGATTAACAACTATATTTGATGGACGGAGCCGAGTTGCAAATGTCTAGGTCTATTAGTCTTTCTTAAACTAGTGTTTACATGATATTCCAACCTGATCAATTATTACATTAATCTGCATAAAACTTGTAAAGTGCATGTAAATGAGTGGTCCTCTACATTTTTGGCCCCCCATTTTCCACGATGATATTCAAAGGCATCATGAAATATTCAGTCCACTTGTAGGTAGATGACACTTATCAAGTGAGGCACATTTCAGACTGCGACTTGTGAAGTGCGATCTGCTCCAAACATGGATCGGTGCATGTTACTAGATGAAGACGCTGGCCATGATTGCAAACTCTCTTTGTTTATTGAGATCTCATTTGTCAAGGCAGAGAGCCGAGAGGGTATTAGTTAGTTAGCAAATATTGACATGCCACTTTGGTCGGGTAACTATCAACTGAAATCAGCAAATCAATGTTCCTAATAGCTGCTCATTACGCACTTGATCCATTTGCAGCGTTCACATCAGCTTTACAAGTCAATGCAGTCAAGGACTGTTACTCGACCAGAGGCCCGATGTGTTAAGACGCCTTCTCAAGCGTTGCATGTGGAAATCTTTCAGTCTTTCAGTCAATCAATGGCAGTTTTTGCTGTCAGACGTGTAATTAAGTTGAAGCAAGGTTTCTTTTGTGACACGCATGCTTATGTGATGGAGATCACAAAGACTCGAGCGAAACCCCATTTTCTCTACACGCCATCTGTAGCGCTCACACAGAGTCAAGCGTCGGGAAGGATCTTTATTTAGACACCCGATCTTCCTAGATAAATAAAGACAGTGTTAATGGAAGAGGGGCAAGTCGGATGTGTGTCAGGGGTTTGCCCTGATAAATCATTAGATGGAAGGTTATTGGAAATGCAGGGAGATAAAAGACTGAAGAAGCCAGTAATTGCCTTAAAGATCAGACTACAAAGCATTAGCCTGGCTTTTACAAGGCCAGTCGGCAACAAAAGAGTCATAATTTATGAGCTCAGCGTAAAAGAATAGCATAATTGCATTAAAAATTAATGCTAATGAGGTCTAAAATGGGGAAGGTGGTTATTATGAAAGTTTGTATTTATCTTCTTTGGCCTGAATGATGGCTAGCGGCTTGATTAATGTCTTAATTTCTATCAATTAGCCGTGCCAGATATAAATAAATAAATCTATCCACTAAATTGAGGATTGAATTACACATCGTCACTTGATACTGAGGTCGGGGCCGGATTCCCAATGGTTTACCTTGTGTGTTTAACAATTAGTTTAAGTTTTTGCGTGTTTGAGAGTGCACAAGTATGTTGATGCATGTATTTAATGTTATCCACAGTATGTGGATAAATATCAGTGGTTTTCAACCAGTAGGGGCCTTGAGTAAAAACAGAAACTCTATTATAGTAAACACAGCTGGTCTGCAGGTTTCTCCATGTATTGTACTGTTTTTTCTTGTCTCTATGGACTTTTCATTCTCCGTCAATGCGGTGTCATCATTAGGTGTTGTTTGGCTTGCTCATGACATTCAGAAGCACTTCTGAATCCACGGCCGTTTGAGACGACCACCTGATGATGGGCAGCTACTGCTTTAATTATTCCATCAGTGATTAGAGCTCATGGAAGTAAGGCATTCAATTATGGGAATTAATCAGGCGTTCACTTTCCTCTGATATCCTTGAGCGTGGTGCTGCCGCTCTCCTGCAGTGCCTTGAGTTGTTGAACATCGCCCTCTTCTGCTTTTCTGTTGTTCCTGTCTGCTGGAGAGGAGCTTTCCTTTGATTTGAACACCCTTGTAAAGAAGATAAACTTCTATTGAGAGTGTTTCAAGACACATGTTAATATCTTGGTTTCTTCACAATTTTCTTCACACCTAAATATGCATTCATTCATGTTTAATAAATAACGGAGTCAGTTTAGTCCTTTAGGATGGCAGGGAAAGACAAACGTCAAGTCAGCAGAATCATATCTTCATCATATCTCTCTCGGTCTGTGGAGAAGACTGCTATAAAGCTTGTGTAATCTGGCAACAATGGACTCTAAATACATTTTGTGGATAATGTGTCAATATTAAATGTCATCTTTGACCTGGCCTTGTGCTGATCGTGTCTCTCCGACAGTGCTATGGATTTTCTGCTATTGGCATGGCACGGGCCCCTCTCTCAAAATCCATTATTTGAGCTTTTCCTATGAAATACATATCTTTCCTCACTGACATCTGACAAACAGCATATGGAAGTCATTTTATCTACCAATAATGTGTTTGTCAAAAAGTATGAGGCACTAATGGAATCCCGGGCCAAGGATAAGTTGTCACTGATATATCTGGGTGGGCTTGTGTGTTTGTGTCTGTGTATCAGTCATTAAGATGTTCGCTGCACACACACACACACACACAGAGGATATTGCGCCTCTGTTTGGCTTCGTGCTCAAGTGTGTGTGTTTTTGAGAAAGAAAACTGTTGTCACTATGTATGAAATTGTTGTGTCATGACATCATCAGTTAGCACTGACACGTTTGTGTTTTTATGGTGTGTGTGTGTGTGTGTGTGTGTGTGCACTTACAGTGTCAATGTCTATGTGTATATTACTTGAATGAAGCTAGATATTCATCAGAATGAGTGTTTTGCTTTTCTCTGTAAAAAAAAATTTAAATAAAAAATTCTGCTGTTTGCCAAGAAAGAATGACAGTGCTACAGTGTTTGTTCATAAGCCTCATAAGACAAACACTAAAAGCTGAGTGTCTCTCTGTGTGTGTGTGTGTGTGTGTGTGTGTGTGTGTGTGTGTGTGTGTGTGTGTGTGTGTGTGAGCGCGTGCGTGTGTGTGTGTGTGTGTGTGTGTGAGCGCGTGCGTGCGTGCAAGCGTGTGTGTGTGGTCTTGTTTTTGTGACATATCAGGACACAACTCTGTATAATGACATGGGTATGACACAGGTATTACAAGGAGAGGGTGACTTATGAGGACATAACCCATGTCCCCATTTTTCAAAACGCTTATAAATCATACAGAATGAGTTTTTTTGAGAAAGTAAAAATGCACAAAGTTTCCTGTGAGGGTTAGGGTTAGGTGTAGGGTTGGTGTAGGGTTGGTGTAGGGCCATAGAATATACAGTTTGTACAGTATAAAAACCATTACACCTATGGGAGGAACACACTTTACACAAAAACAAACGTGTGTGTGTGTGTGTGTGTGTGTGTGTGTGAGAGAGAGAGAGAGAGAGAGAGAGATAGCATGCTTCCCACCTAATAGTGTTTGTTTCTGAGCATATGTGTGGCTAGAGATTGGATTTTGGTTGAATTTGAGTATCAGGAATACATTGTGTTTTATGTTTTAGGATGTCTTAAATTAGCAGGATCACACAGACAGCCGTGCTGATGTTGTGAATAAGAGCACAGCTGTGGCTGTAGGTAATCTCAGTTTATAGTTCAGAAAACAAAGTTTATATGGAGTAGCTTTAATATTAGACACAATATAGCCAGTTGCTCTATTTATTTGTGGAAGTAGTACCAAACAGTTCACATTAGGTGTTGTTTTTTTTTTTTTTTTTTTTTTTGAATGTGTAGAGTGAGTGAAATGTGCATATGAATTAATAAAAGATCGCTTTACACTGAAGAACCTTAGAATTTATTTATTTTCTTGAAATCTCCTTGAAATTCTGTCTCTTGATAATTGTGCAGGCATTGCGCAGCAGATATTCTGTTAAACCACTGATCTCTGTATGAGACTGGATTATGGATTTCTTAAACAGATTTGTTCTTTTTCTGAAGACATTCTGCTAACTGCAAGTAACTCTCATTAGAGTATTTGTAGACTGTAAGTACAATAGGTTGATATAGTTGCACAGTAACTTACAGTCAGTAGAATGTGGAATATCAAAATAAAACGTTACCTTCTAAACTATCAGCAATCGTTGAAGCCACAGTATGATTTAGTGTCCATATTAATAAGCTGAGCCACCAGAGGGCATCAAAGATGGACAGCTGATAGCTTGACTAAAAAACGACAAGATGTGTGTATCGGTCCAGCCCAAAAAATACAAATATTTCTGTATGTTATTATGCAGGAAATATTAATCATTAGCATATGTATCTCCTGATATGATTATTAAGAGAAACTGAATACAATATACAGAAATACCGGAATAAGAGCCTGATACTAAATTGGAGGTTGTGTCCCATGCATCATTTTGCTCAGTTTCCTGAATGAGTGTTTTCATCGAACAACATCCACTTCAGAAAACTGAAGAAGAAGAATTGAAGAGCCACTGACTGGATAAGAACAAATTAGTTTTTTTTTCTTTTGTCAGTTAAAAAGAAATATGAAAATTGCTGTTTAACATATTGTTTAATTAGGTTCATTTTACCAAGCAACCAACCAACTCATTCCAATATTTTTTTTTTTCCTAATACAAATCAATAACATTAAACACAACTGTCAAACCAGTTTTTTTTTCTTTTTCTGGTACTATGCGCTGTGTGTTCTTGCTTGTTTGGTTGGTGGGGAAAGGTCATGTGCACTACATGTGTCCAGTAGACAGACGCTGTTATCCACTAACAGATGCTTCTGTGGTTTGTGTCCGTCTGACCTCTCGTCTGTCCACTCACCGCTCTGTTTTTTGTTCCTCTAGAGGAAGTGTCTCTCGCTGAGCAGGTGAGGAGGATAAAGGATATCGAGGCCATTGAGAGCGACTCCTTTGTTCCTCAGGCTTTCAAATCATCTCGGAATGCCACCCAGGTACATCTCTGCTCTCTCTCTATTCTTTTTTGCCTTCCTTCTCATATATAGATATATTCTTTTATTTGATTTCTTTTCGCCGGATTACTCTCCGTCTGTCTGCTAATGAAATGATTGCCATTCTATTCCGTTTGGTCTGTGGCACATCGGTGGGCCGCCAGCGTTCACATTCACCGCTCAAATCAGATTACTAACAAATGCTCACAGAGCTCTGTGTTCTGAGACCAAAGGTGGCAGCTGAAATGAGTCTGTATGATAGATTACAGCTCTCCTGTGCTGATCTCAGGTCTGTCTGTAGGACTTCAGCGCTGCACTGATGCTAGACCAGCACTTAACATCACTCACTCACAGCAAACATGGAAGACATTCTTCGGACAAACACAAATACATACATTCACGCGCAATTGATTTTTCAGTAATCTCCAGATAAAACCTCACTTAACAGAGTTTGGTGCACTAACGTTAAACACAGGAGTGTGCTTAGCCCGGATACAGATGTTATAAAGGACAAGAGTGATTATACTGCCATCAGTTGTTTGTGTCTAGAACTGCACCCAACATCTCTCACATTGAACTCAGCAGCAGATAAGTGTTTGCTCACCTTTGCTGTGCTTCAAGAATGACTCGTTATCAGGTGCAAACCTTCCTCCTTTAAACTGCACCCACTGATTACAGTTAACTTGGTCTCTTGAGATAAAACGGTTCACTGAACTTATTTTCTTCTAATCCAAAAACAGCCTTATTCAAGCCTGAAGCAGGGTGCAAAAATATCTCAGTGTCTGAAATTGACTAATGTCACACAGATAAAATAAATAAAAAATGGCAGTTTATCCATAAGAGAAAATTCACATTGCTCCAAACCCGGATGTGCTTCTCTCTTCTGAGGAACACATCAGAAGATATTTTGGTAACAAACGGTTTCGGTCTCTCTAAATATCTTCTTTTATGTTCTGCAGTAGAAAAGAAAGTCATACATATTTTAACAACATGAGAGATTTGTCTCTCTTTACATCTAACCCAGTCCTGGAAGTTCAGCTCTAACCCGACCAAAACACCTCAAACAAGCTCATCACAGTGTTCAGGATTGTTTGCAAATCACAGATGGGTTTAATTATGGTTGAAACGCTGCTTTAAGGGCGAGTGGATTTGAATAGAATGAATAAGAGGACTGTCTGGAATGATGGAAGGATCAATGCTCGGTGTGATTTCTTAATGTTTTTGTTAATACCATAACTTTTTATTTGTAGGTGACTGAAGCTGTAGAGATGAAGAACGAGGCAGAGACTATAAAAGAGGAAGTCTCCCTTCTGCCCAGCTCCATCACCTACAATGACAGCAACACCCTGGCTCACCCTAGCGTAAGACCGCGTTTATCTGCTTCAGCGTATGTTAGACACAGAGCTGTACCAGACGTGAGCTGTATCTGACAGAACCTTGTTTTAGGAACATCTCCGTTTGTAAAAACACTGTAAAGATGAAGTATTTTTAATTGTAAAAATGCTGAACATGTTCTGTTAGGGTTCGATTACAGTATTTATACCTAGCTGTAAATTAAACAATAGACGTCGATTGAATTTCCCCAGTAAGATGACAAAATAAAAAATATATATGTGTACCTGATATTTCCAACGTTCACTTTCAACGATCAGATGAACCAAAAATAATAGTAATAACCAGTAAAATTGGTCCTTGTGTGGACATTTTTTTGTTCCCCATGAGGAAAACAGCATATACTGTATAATACAGAAAGAAGTTTTTTGATAATCTAGAAATGTAGAAGTTTCCTGTGAGGGGTAGGCTTATGGTAAGGGGACAGAAAATGCAGTTTGTTCAGTAGAAAAACCATTGTGCCATAAAACATAGAAAGCCAGTGTGTTTGTGTGTGTGGTCCAGGTGTTCCCGGCTACGTTCAGATAGTAAAACCTGAACTTTTTGACATTGTGTGGACAAACTTTCAGTCCCCATGAGAAAAGCAGGTTTTAAATTATACTACATTATTTTATTTCATTTACATTTTACATTTATGCATTTAGCAGACGCTTTTATCCAAAGCGACTAACAGTGCATGCAGGCTATATATATATATATTTTTTTACCAGTATGTGTGCTCCCTGGGAATCAAACCCACAACCTTTTGCGCTAGTAACGCAGTGCTCCACCACTGAGCCACAGGAAGGTGTACAGTCTAAAAATGTCTGAGTCCTCATAAAACACAAAAACCCAAAGTGTGTGTGTGTGTGTTAGAATCAGAAGGTAATCTCTCCGCTTCATCATGAAACTCTCTAATTCTTTCAAAGAAAAAAAAAATATTTTATTAACATCATACATTAAATAAGACTTTTGTGTCACAGGCCCCAGCATCTGAAGTTCCACATAAGCTTCCCAAAAGGCCTCCGATCAATAATTCTCCTCTCCCAAGACTTATTTCCCTCCACCTTGTAGAAATTGCCTATTTCTGAAGCTGCACTTCTTGACAAGCCTCTCAGGGCCCTTCTTATGCAGCCTCAGTAATATTGGCAGACAGAATTTCCTACGAAAGCGCGCTCCATCTCTCTCGCTCGGCAAACTGGGTTAGGTGTGACTGATGCAGATGAGCTCGACAGGCTGATCTATTGCAGCAATATGCCCAAGGCGAGAGAGCCCTGATCACCAGTAATGATTCAATCATTTAGCCACCACCACTTACTGTATCTACTGTAATTTCAAACTCGTTACCTGCGCTTCTCTAGGTGCGTTAGGAGTCAGAGGAGGCTTGTTGTCGTGTCGTGGAATCGCCTACAAAAAGAAAAAGCACCATACACCCTCAGTCTATTAGTGCTACATGTGCACGTGTTTCCCGGGCGAACACAGAGCCGGATGAACGCTACAGGCAGACCCTAACCTGATGTAAATGACACGCTTATAATGCACACACACATCCGCGAGAGCTATCAGTCTCCACAGCCTAGATTTGATTTGGTGCCTCTCGTGTTTTTTGGATGAAGGAAATGAGTGATGAGTGTTGGAGAAGAATCCAGAACTTCCAAACTTAAGGAACTCATAAGAACAACTAATGTGGGAATCACTCAAATTCTCCCTTTACGCTGACATCCGAATCAACCGCGCGTATTACCCTGTCTGATGTGTTTATGATGCAATACCATTTACACTTGCTCCAAATCTAATCGCAGCTGTGATTGTCCTATATTAAGACAACCCAGACAATTAGAGCGCAGGCTTGGAACCCATTAGAAACCAATAGGAAAGATTTGTTTCAAAAGGGTTACTTAGATTTCAGATCTATAGCATCAGGCTATTAGTAGACCTCGGCCAAATCCAGGCTTCTTCATGCCTCTGAGAGGAGTAAACCACCAGGGAATGTGAAACGGTAGCAGACAGTCACAGATTTCCTGCTGTGGGCGCAGATTATCTGATCTCAAGAAGATCTCACTTCTCTCTGTAGGAGGACTCTTTCATGTTCACTTGTACTTCACAGAAACGGATCACGGTGTTTACTGTAATAATATCCAATGAATTATGCATTTCTAATCCAATATACAGTTCTTAAAAAACACCTCCTCAGTATACTTCAGTCATTGCATTTCTAGTTAAGTTTAGGTATGAGATTTAGGATTAAAGGATCTAAAATATGGTCATGCAGAATAAAACATGAATTGATGCTTTATAAGTACTAATAAACAGCCTATATTCTAGTGAAATGCATTCTAATAAGCAACTAGTTAAGTAATATTAGGAACTGATCCTTAAAGTGAAGTGTTACTGAATAATTGCAGGTTTGGTCATAAAAATAAATAAAGGAAACATCTTTATAGAAAAGTCTTAGGCCACTAGTATCGTCATTCTCTCGGCTCTCTGCGGATAATTCAGAGTTTGGCACAGTGAGGTTTTGGCTGTTCCTGTAGTGATGCTGTAGTATGATGGACACAAGTAAAGTTCTTTGGAAGTTCATTGTAATGTAATAGAAGCTAACTGGCTCTCTTCATCTCCTGCAGCTCTTCATGGATAAAGAGGAGGCAGAGAGCTTGTGGTTGAACAGGCTGATCTCTCTGCGTCAGGAGAGGCTCATGGGAAGTCCAGTGCCCTGACCAGATCCAGCTTCCTCGGACCTCCAAACCCCTGTGGATGATGACTTACTGAGTTGAGCCTCTCTAATTCCAGCATCTCTCAAAAAGAGCAAGTGCTCCACCCTCTGGTTTCTGTGGGGAATCTGATCCAGAATTCAGCATGTGCTTATTCTCAGTCTTTGACTGATTGTTTATTTTACTTCATACTAACTGATAATGGTAGTATTAAGGTTTTAGAAGTAATTTACACAAAGCTTTTAAGCTTGAGTAGACGTCCTACTCATCACTTTGAATGATGGTTGTATTTAGAGTGTATTGGGTTTTGTTGTTGTTATTGTTGTTTCTTTTTTCAAAATAAATGATTGATGATCAAACTTAGGAGTCAAACTTTTTATAGTAAAGAATGGCTACATGAAAACCTTTTGAGGAATTAGTGTAGGTACAGTTTCTGTTTGTCATTTTTAATGTCTACAGTGTTTTCACAGTCTGTCTTTAGTAAGTGGGGTTGAGGGAGGTGAAGTGAGATTAGCGTTTACTTGTCAGAGAGCCAAGAAAAGACAGCATTGAATTCATTACGTTTTGGGGAGGGTACTCCGAAACTGGAAAGTACTGCGCATGTGCAGTGATTTAGAAAAAGTGGAATGACTTATGACACGTGGACATAACACATAAATTGTCATGAATGAGTGTCCAGTCATTAAAAACTTTATAAAGTAAGCAGCACTAAACAACAGTTTGAGTGCTGGTCGCTGCCTAAAAAGGAACAGAAGTAGATAAATAGCATATGTGCTTTTTAAAACAGTATGAGACAACAGAGAGAAACTATATATTCATGCGGTATGTGCATGTCAAAAGATTAAATCTGATCAAAAGCTAGTGACATATAAACGCACATATAAACCTGATCACTTTATTTAGCATTCATGTAAACACTACGTTCAGATTCATCAATCATGCAAATGGATTGCAAAAGGGTTCATGTAAAGTACCTACTGTCAGAAAATGATCATAGGCTATCTCCGGTTGCAAGACCGTGACATTGGCTGTCTTTGAACCTCTCTCACTGTATGATATAGGACCACCGTTTAGGAGCCACGATCACAGAATTTGCCACATTTGTTTTACAATGTCAATCTTTCATCTGGGACAGCCAAAAAAATGTGCATTGTGTCTCTTTGTCTTTTATTCAGATTAAACTTGGCACTAGAATCAAAGTAAAACTAGCAAATTAAGTTATCTTTAGTAAAAGTAGTAAAAGACCTACACCCAGTGTACCTTTGACCATGCCATTGGATTCCATCCTTGGTTCAGTGGGTGGTCTTTACAAAGGGGGGAAATATGTTTGTACATGTTTGTTAATGAGGGATTTCCATTAGTTAGGTGTACATTTAAGACACTTTTAATTTAAGCCTACTGGCACATTGTTTGAAATCATTCAGTTTCATAGTGCTGCTATTATAACATATCTTCAAATTAAAGAAAAGAGTCCTAAATTTAACAATATCGGGGCAAAAATGCCACTGTATGAAATACTAGAGCCTCTGTATAAATAAATAAAAAATGACAACATATTATATTTATGTTCCCTTTCTGTCTGTCACATTAGACATTGTTGGATGTTATTAGGGTCTCACTTGGGAGCCCCAATCACCTCTGAGTAGTACAAAAATGGCCAATGAGATTTGGCGAATGGCTCTACTCCATTGCTTTGGAGCCATAACTGATGGCATAAAAGCAGTCAATCCTCCATTGCCTCAAAAGAAAGAAAGGCGAGGAGCTGTCTTGGCTGGATTTAGACAGCACATTCAGTGGTGCTTCACCCGTGTGCTGGAACAGTTAACTGCAGCATCTCACTTTTGGGTGCTTCAGTTAAAAAAGCAGTTTCTCTAAAAGAGCAATACAAACAAAGATGTCTCTTCCCCTGTGCGTTTCTAGAAGTGGTCATTTCCTTTTTGTGAATGGTTCATTTCCTCATTGCAAGAATATGACAATGGCGATGCTGTGATCACTCCTTATAAGTGGTGGATTTCCCTCTGCTGCTACACTTCCCAGTCCCTCTGCATCACACATGGTCACTTTGATTAGCACTCAGGGAGATCTGAGGGTGACAGTGAGAGCTATTCCTGCCAGGCTAGTCCTCACAGACCTCCCACTCCTCTAGCAGGTCAAGTGCCATCATGGTGGCCCTTCTGTCTCTTCCAGGGCTCCAGATGAGGGTTATATGCCAATAGCTGCATGAGGGGCTGGTGTCCTCAAAGGATGACAGTTTTTCTGAGATTACCCCATTTCAGGGTGGCTGCTAAGTCAGAGTCAGACCCTGAGATGACAGTCATGCTTTTCAAGGCAGCCGCAATTATCTAGCCTGAGTGGAATCCTCCACCCTGATCAGAATGCTTGCAGCTGGACGATTTGTTTTTGGGAGTGGGGCGCAATGCTCAGCCATGTTCTGCCTAAGTCCCTTTCTTCCTGGAAATGCATGAGGAGATCACAAAGTCATGGAAGGCACCTTTCACTGCTCAACACTACCTTTAACAAAAGCGTTACTCAGAGTTACTCAGAGATTCCCAAAGCTGAGGGGTGCAAATGTGGTAGTTCTAAACTGGGGCTGATGCAGGAACTGCCCACAGCAACCTACTTCATTCTCCGGGTGACCAAGGTCTCGGCGCGGGCTCTCAGCAAGACGATGTCCACCTTGTTGGTCCAGGAATGTCATCTCTGACTGAACCTTGTGGAGATCTAGGACGCAGACAAAGTACACTTTCTCGATGCACCTATCTGACAAGCAGTCCTCTTCAGCGACACTTGGAGTTGAAGCAGATGGAGGCCATCAAGCAGATCTTGCCCTGGTGAGATACCACTGCCAGACAATAACAGCCCGGCCCCTGGTCTGGGCAAACATTGCTGTCTTGTTGGCAAAGGATGCATTAGAGGCTGTCCCTCCAGCTAAGATGAAGCAGTCATTCTACAGTGCTTACTTCATCGTACCGAAGAAAATAGTGGGGTTACGCAGTTATCTTGGATCTGTGAGACTTGCACCAGTATGCTGTTAAAGATTCTGACACAGAAATGCATTCTGACATGTGTCTGCTCCCCCAGATTGGTTCACAGAAAACGACCTGAAGGTTGCATACTTCCATGTCTCCACTTTTCTTTGACACAGGCCTTCTTATATTTCTGATATAAAAGTATATGAACAGTGGATATGCCCTTCCCAATGGTAAGTTATGTCCATTATGTCCCAAAGGACTATGGGGCTTACATGGGGCGCTAGGTAGATTACAATATTCTGTATGCATTTATCACTGGCATGCTGTTGCTTGCCAACATCTGCATCATCAATCTGCATATCACAGTTCAGCAGTTACCATAGGGACCCCTAATGTCATTAGACATAAGGTTGAACATGACCCATAGAAAAGTGAATGTCTCTGTTACTGATGTAACCCTCGTGCCCTGGTTGAGGGAATTTCTTAAATGGTCACTTAAGACCATTTACAGCCTTCAAGTTAAGTGTGATTGGAAAATTAGTCTTAAGAGGTACTCTTATTGTGGTACCACAGTCACTCTATGCTAGAGCTCATGTGCTAATTTGGACATGATAGATACCAAACAGAATCTTTGAACTAAAGTGCTGGTCTGTCATGGACAAAGATGCATAGAGGCATGTCACATTGTGCCATGGATGCCAATTAGTGACCTGACAGGCCAGAGCAACTGAGAATAACATGTCTGCTCAAAGGCCATTGGCAGGATCTAGACACTGATATACTAGCTTCTCTGCCAACTGGAGAGTCTAAACTAGTGGTAGTTGATTATTACAGACACTATAATTAATATGCAGTAGGGGAGAGCGGGGTAAGTTGTCACACGGGTAAGTTGTCACACTGTTCATAACTCCAACACTAGAGGCTCTATCTCAAAAATCAAATGGCCACTTTATGTGACTTCTTCTATAGTCGACTTCCTGTTCACATGTGGTCAAGATCACTGTAATCTGAGGTTAGCACAATTTTCTTATTTTTCTGCTTAAAAAGTAAAAAAAACTTTACATTTTATGCAATACAACTTTGTTAGGTGTGAATGTTTAAAATGATTATTTTGCACAAAATAGAGGAGACAGTAACGTGTCTTTTGATACTTTAGCTAAAGTGATATGATGAGCTAAACTTGAGATTTAGCCAACATTAACACACATGTCAGTATTGGGCAAGTTATCTCAATGACTTTGGGGCAAGTCGTCACATGTGACAACTTGCCCCTGTACAAACAAACACATCGAACATGCTCAAAAAGCATGCAATTTGCAGAACAAATCCATCAGAAGTACAGCAAAGGATTTTGACATAAATTACCGTACTCTGACTCGGTATTGTCAAAAGATTACCAGAGAAGAAACTGAAAGCAGACAGACATGCCAACAACAATGGTTGGTTATACAACGCCACCGAAGATTTTTTCACCTGATTTGGAAAAGCAGCTTGTTGAGTATATTACCAGGTCAGCTGACATTTATTTTGGTCTGTCGCCAAGTGAGGTCAGAAAGCTTGCCTACCAGTTTGCTGTGGCACACCAGCTGAATTTTGCACCTTTGTGGTAAGAAAAAGAAAAGGTCAGCAAAGAGTGGTTTACAGGCTTCTTAAAGCAGCATACAACGCTGTCACTGAGAAAGCCAGAGGCAACTAGCCTTGCCAGGGCAAGTAGCTTTAACAGAAAGAATGTTAATGCTTTCTTTGACAACTTAGAGATTGTGTTACGCAAATATGAATTTGGACCAGGAGACATTTGGAATGTTGATGAAACTGGGGTCACCACTGTACATAAACAAGACAAAGTGGTGGCCAGACGTGGATTCAAACAAATAGGGTCACTGACCTCAGCTGAAAGGGGAACCCTTGTCACACTGGCCTGTGCTGTCTCAGCCACAGGGAATAGTATACCTCCATACTTTATTTTCCTCCGTGTCAACTTCCGTGATAATTTCCTGATAATTTCCTGACAGTAGCCTTCAGCTTATCTGCATTTTTTGGTCTCTTGTTTCACATCTTCCTCTTGACAATAGCCCATAGATTCTCTCTGGGGTTAAGGTGGTGAGTTTGCTGGCCAGTCAAGCACACCAACACCATGGTCATTTAACCAACTTTTGGTGCTTTTGGCAGTGTGGGTAGGTGCCAAATCCTGCTGGAAAATGAAATCAGCATCTTCAAAAAGCTGGTCAGCAGAAGAAAGCATGAAGTGCTCCAAGAATTCTTGGTAAACAGGTACAGTGACTTTGGTTTTCAAAAAACACAATGGACCAACACCAGCAGATAACATTGCACCCCAAATCATCACAGACTGTGGAAACTTAACACTGGACTTCAAGCAGCTTGGGCTATGAGCTTCTCCACCCTTCCTCCAGACTCTAGGACCTTGGTTTCCAAATGAAACACAAAACTTGCCCTCATCTGAAAAGAAGACGTTGGATCACTGGGCAACAGTCAAGTTCTTCTTCTCCTTAGCCCAGGTAAGACTCTGATGTTGTCTGTGGTTCAGCAATTTCTTGACAAGTCTGTGTGTGGTGGCTCTTGATGCCTTGACCCCAGCCTCAGTCCATTCCTTGTGAAGTTCACTCAAATTCTTGAATCGATTTTGCTTGACAATCCTCATAAAGGCTGCGGTTCTCTCGGTTGGTTGTGCATCTTTTTCTTCCACACTTTTTCCTTTCACTCAACTTTCTGTTAACATGCTTGGACTCTGTGAACAGCCAGCTTCTTTGGCAATTAATGTCTGTGGCTCCTTGTGAAGGGTGTCAATGATGGTCTTCTGGACAACTGTCAGATCAGCAATCTTCCCCATGATTGTGTAGCCTAGTGAACCAAACTGAGGGACCATTTTGAAGGCTCAGGAAACCTTTGAAGGTGTTTTGAGTTGATTAGCTGATTGGCATGTCACCATATTCTAATTTGTTGAGATGGGGTTTTTGTAAAATGTGAGCCAAATTCATCACAATTAAAAGAACCAAAGACTTAAACTTCTTCAGTCAGTGTGCATTTAATTTATTTAATACACAAGTTTCACAATTTGAGTTGAATTACTCAAATGAACTTTTCCACAACATTCTAATTTATTGAGATGCATAGCAGTATTTGGGTACAGTTAAGCGACAAGCTTAGTTTTTGTGGAGAACACAAATCTCGTTGTATCAAAAGCACAAAACAGTTATATTTATTAAGGGAGGCTTAAGTCCTTTGATGTGGATGAATCTATATTGATATCATTTAATAGATCTTTTATTGAAACTGTTTTAACTTTTGCTATGATCTGTTGGTTTTATGGATTAAATGTTAAAAGTAGATCCCAGCTGTGGAGCATTGTTAATTTAGGGTCAAAGATTACAGGCTCTGTACAGCTGGGTTTGCCTGCTCTATGTTAGAGAAATGTTCTCAGAAAGTCTTTGACTATATTGGGCGATTCATCCCACACTTTGTATTTAGAATTCGAACTGCTCCGCTCAGGCAGACGATACAGAGTACCCAAGTGGAGGACTGTTAAAGCTTCTACAGTCGTGGCCAAAAGTTTTGAGAATTACATAAATATTGGGAAATTGGAAAAGTTGCTGCTTAAGTTTTTATAATAGCAATTTGCATATACTCCAGAATGTTATGAAGAGTGTTCAGATGAATTGCATAGTCCTTCTTTGCCATGAAAATTAACTTAATCCCAAAAAAACCTTTCCACTGCATTTCATTGCTGTCATTAAAGGACCTGCTGAGATCATTTCAGTAATCGTCTTGTTAACTCAGGTGAGAATGTTGACGAGCACAAGGCTGGAGATCATTATGTCAGGCTGATTGGGTTAGAATGGCAGACTTGACATGTTAAAAGGAGGGTGATGCTTGAAATCATTGTTCTTCCATTGTTAACCATGGTGACCTTATGCGTTGCATAAAAATGGCTTCACAGGCAAGGATATTGTGGCTACTAAGATTGCACCTAAATCCACAATTTATAGGATCATCAAGAACTTCAAGGAAAGAGGTTCAATTCTTGTAAAGAAGGCTTCAGGGCGTCCAATAAAGTCCAGCAAGCGCCAGGATCGTCTCCTAAAGAGGATTCAGCTGCGGGATTGGAGTGCCACCAGTGCAGAGCTTGCTCAGGAATGGCAGCAGGCAGGTGTGAGCGCATCTGCACACACAGTGAGGAAAAGACTTCTGGAAGATGTCCTGGTGTCAAGAAGGGCAGCAATGAAGCCACTTCTCTCCAAAAAAAACATCAGGGACAGATTGATCTTCTGCAGAAAGTATAGTGAATGGACTGCTGAGGACTGGGGCAAAGTCATATTCTCCGATGAAGCCCCTTTCCGATTGTTTGGGGCATCTGGAAAAAGGCTTCTCCGGAGAAGAAAAGGTGAGCGCTACCATCAGTCCTGTGTCATGCAAACAGTAAAGCATCCTGACACCATTCATGTGTGGGGTTGCTTCTCATCCAAGGGAGTGGGCTCACTCACAATTCTGCCCAAAAACACAGCCATGAATAAAGAATGGTACCAAAACGCCCTCCAACAGCAACTTCTTCCAACAATCCAACAACAGTTTGGTGAAGAACAAATGCATTTTCCAGCACGATGGAGCACCGTGCCATAAGGCAAAAGTGATAACTAAGTGGCTCGGGGACCAGAATGTTGAAATTTTGGGTCTATGGCCTGGAAACTCCCCAGATCTTAATCCCATTGAGAACTTGTGGTCAATCCTCAAGAGGCGGGTGGACAAACAAAAACCCACTAATTCTGACAAACTCCAAGAAGTGATTATGAAAGAATGGGTTGCTATCAGTCAGGATTTGGCCCAGAAGTTGATTGAGAGCATGCCCAGTCGAATTGCAGAGGTCCTGAAAAAGAAGGGCCAACACTGCAAATACTGACTCTTTGCATAAATGTCATGTAATTGTCGATAAAAGCCTTTGAAACGTATGAAGTGCTTGTAATTATATTTCAGTACATCACAGAAACAACTGAAACAAAGATCTAAAAGCAGTTTAGCAGCAAACTTTTTGAAAACTAATATTTATGTAATTCTCAAAACTTTTGGCCACGACTGTAGGTCTTTGGTTTCAAATGCAGTATTGAGTGTAAAAACTTATCTGAAACATAAAGATAAAGGTGTACCGTGATTTTTAAATAGTATATGAAGAACTGTGTACTGTACTGTAAATGCGTGGGGTTGTTTATGGTTGGTTGTTGTGTTGTTGTTGTTTTTTTTTTAATAAATTTGTATGTGTATGAGGTCTGATGCTGCATAAATTGCCCTGTAAAGGGACAAATAAAGATTTTACTACTACTACCATATAAAAGAGATATCATGTTTATAAAGAAATTCTTCAGTGAGAATGCAAATGATAGTCCAACTGAACAACAAAACCAATCAGAGACAGGACCAGTCAAGTCAGTAATAGAATAATAAACAAATAATTGCTGATAAAATGCAGGTACAGAGTGAGCCACTAGGTAATGGTGTTGCTCCACAGATGCAACCACGGAGACAAATCAGCCTGCCAAGGAGATTTAAACACTTTATGTTGACTGTCTGTTTGCGGAAATGCCATGCACTGATATGTTATGCACATATATTTCACTGTGTTTCTCAAAATACCAAAATCAATCTGTTTTCAGGTTAATGGTGAAGTTAGAGGAAAGTTATTTGTTATTATGCGGTAAAAAGGTAAGCTTATGTTCTCAGTTAGCACTTGTGTTGATGCTTTGATACATCATGTTGAATATGACAACATGTTCATTATAAACACCAAAAGCATGTTTAGTGTGATGTGTGTGTAGAATAAAGAAGCAAATATAGGTCAGGGGGGTATTCCAGAAAAAATGGTTAACTTACCGTCAGCTATAACCTGAACTTTCAGTTGATAAACCCCAAACCTTGCTAACTCAAGGTACCTGGTTCCAAAAATGTGTCCTGGAATAAGTTCCTTAAACTAAGAGTATGTTCCTGGTTAAGACTCAAGACATTCTCAGAAGACAAATCGATGAGTCACCATGGAAACAGAAGATAAGAAAAATCGCACCATGTTGTTTCTTTCTTCTTTTGTTCAATGGTCATTTACATGTTTAGTGCATATCGCCACCTAACTGATGGTTGTGCAATCATTTTTTTTTTTCCGTTTAATCTTTAATTATATTGTTTGTTTGATGCTAATTATATATGAAGTCATATCAGATATGTAGTTTGATTTAGAATTTAGACATTATAGAAAATGCAGATCTAAGTGTGAGATGATAATATAAAAATGTAATAAACATATATAGTATAATAAATTAAACATTACCTTGTCATAGTGTTTTAAAAATTTATATAGATAGCTGTTATATATGCAAATAAAATAAATATAACCATATCAGAATCATATATATCCCTATTTATTACTCATATTAGCACTTCATCATTAACATATCAGGACCCACTTTAAATTAAGTGGCCTTAACTACTATGTAGTTAAATTTTAATTATTAATTTGGTACAATGCACTTATTGTGTACATACGTGTTTTTACATTGTACTTATATTTGAAAAATATCTGCACATAATTACATCTGTAATTAATTTCTGTAATTACATGTATAATTACACGTTGACCCATCCCTTTCACCTTAACACACCCTTAAACTTACCCATACCACCAAATCTGTCCCTAACCTTACCTGTTTCCCACCTCAATAGCAGCAAAAAAAAAGTTGCAATACAATATGAACACAATAAGTACATTGTATTTATTTTTTGATGTAAGTACATAGTAGATAAGGCCACTTAATATAAAGTGGGACCACTTTACTCATACTTTATTCACATAATGTGAATAAATTATTCTACTAAATAAAAAACAACATGCATTTAGTATGATCTCTCTTATTTTGTTAAAATTATTTTCACAGATTCTGAAAGGGGTTCCTAAACTTCCGCATGCCACTGTATTATAAAATGTTGTGCGCTATCTGTCATGCCGGCTGAAGGCTCGTCAGTAGATCACACGTGAACTGAAGTGAACTAACCCTAGAACAGAAGCTGCTCCAGAGCAGGTTATCTTCAGAGAGCAAGTTACAATGGTTACTAACGGTCGCCTTGATTTTGCCAAGTAAGACTTGGCTGAATGTCATGTCACTTTCACTTTTTGTTTTATTTTCAACATTATTGTTCAAAAATACAGACTTAACCCAATCCCTAAACCTAACCCTACCCATAATTTATTCCTAAAATCAGTGGGAAATGATAGCTGATTAACAAGGTTTTAGAAGCACCTAAACCTGACTTTAAGCCTAAAACAGATGAAAAGTTGTATCTCAATTCTGATTGGTTGATTGGAATGTTGTTCCAGGATCAACAAGGATGCTGATCCAGCAACATGCTGTACTTGGTCAAATCACGCTCGCCGGTTACTAACATACCTTGAAAATATCCTCTGTTTTTGGAACCGAAAGCTGAGGTTATCCACTCACTTATTCTCAAACACACTGTATGTCACATAACCTGCTTTTTGGAATACCCCCAGTTGTCTCGTGTTTGCTCATTTACATAATGAATGGCCTAAGGGTGAGAACATTTTCAAGCGTATTTTCACTTTTGAGAGAACTATTCCTTTAACAACTCATTTTTGTCCATCAATCATACGGGTGACACTGCTGTGAAGACAAGATGTCAAATAAGGCTATCCAAGGTTGTTTTGTGCCTGCATGTAGACAAACTGCACCTCCAAAAACTGTCTACACCTTTACTAACTACAATCTATTATAAATACACAAAAAGTGCTTAAGTTTATTTTGAATGAAGTGCCCGAGTGAATGTTTTTGCGTGACCATCTCATTACTACATTATTTTCAACATGCTGCAGAGAGGAGTTTGCTGGGGGTTCAGAAGCATATCCCCCTGGAAGATTTTGGATTGCACTGATCTATATATGTGCGCTTTAAGATGATTGATGGACAGGAGCATAAATTATTTGTCTATCAAAAAACAGACTCTAATGTGAAACAGGGTAAATGTTGCATTGATACACACTACAAACTGGAAATATGTTAAAGGCTAGTTTATTGTTGACAATACACACAATCACATATTCCACACAGGAATGGCCTCAAATAAGAAATTCATAAGAAATGAAATTATATTTAATTTCTTTTTCATCTGTTGCTTGTTTGAGTTTTCATCAATTTGGACTTAAATTATAGAAATGTGTCTCAAATGGTACACCTGCAAAGGGAGATTTTGTTTTAAATTAGTCATTTGTATGAGCATTAAATAATTTTTCTTTCCTTATTTAATCAATGTTTTTGAACTAATTGACATGAATGCTACACAGCAAAATCTCCAGTGTTAATTTAACACTCTGAGTGTGGACACATATAAACACTGAAGCAGTGTTAAAAGTAACACTGAAGCAGAGTTGAAGTTAATGAGATAATTAAGCAGTTAATTGAGTTATGATTGACTATTATTGAAGACACCTGATGTTAACAAGCAGACTCACCAAACAAGAAAATCACCATTTGTGTGTCACCATTATAGTGGTCAGTGTTTGCTTTAGTTGTGATATTGACCCTTCAGTTATTTACTTTAGACTTTGTGGGCTGTGGTAACTGAATTATAACATACAGACCAGAGCAAAGGCAATCATGTGTGCTATTGATTGTGGTTTGAGCTAATTGTCATGGAGTGACCAGAACGCCTGAGTTCAGGTTTCTGTACTGTATACATAAATTAAGTGGAAAAAAGAGATAGCAATCCAGCATTTTTGGCATAATATGACATGTTTTTGAAAGTTAGTTCTAGATAAAGAAAGTATTCTTTAGTTTAGACACACAGACATCAAGAATCAGCGTGAGCATCACAACAATGGTGACCATCAAAAAGCATGTTGTAGCCAATAAAAACTCATCCATGGCTCCCATCATGCATTGCGGCATGAAAAAATTATGAGCTGAACTGTCTTTTTAACTTTTTATTCTAACTATATTTTATTTTTGCTGTTTTTATGTGAATTTTTAGTATCTAGTTTTGTGATGTTCAGAGTAGATCTGTTTATCTGAATATGCTGTTTGTCACCGTTGTTGAGATTCATACGCTGATTCTTGTTATCTGTGTGTGCCTAAAATCAAGACTCTATTTAAAAGAGATGGCTACAAAAGGTATAGGAAATGCAGACGCTTTCATTGTGGAATCATAGCTGTTACAATCAATAAAGGAAGTTTTGTTTAGAGAAAACACTGTAAATTAGTTCAGTAACTCAGGTCAAACAACAATTACATTAAAACATAATCATCACCACCCGATGATTTTTGCTCTTGTCTTACCAAACACACTTTAAAAGTAAAAAGTCACAAGCCAAGATCCCAACTAAAGCAAACACTGACCGTTTTGTAGAACATCTTTTTCTTTTTTTATTAATTGTCTCCTGCCTAAGCAACAAGCGCTGAGCTTTTCTTCATCTGTTCATCAGCTGAGGAAAAAACAACAAACTTGTGAGTCCTGGAGATAACAGCTCACAGTGATGTGTGTCCATTACCTGCTCAACAGCTGTAACATTCACAGAGTTTTCCAGACTATGTGGGAACACAGCGTGGCGTTAGGCCTTTCTACGGCATCTATGTTTTGGACAGACAAAGACCTGTGCAAATTGCAGGGTAAATGTATGTAATTGGTAACTATATACAGACCACCAAGATCCTCTCAATCACTTTTCTAATGCTTTTACTCTCAAGCTCTGAAACTAACACTGAATGAAAATGTTGTGTCATTCCTGCTACTTTAATATACAAGAATTTAGGCAAAAAAGGCTCAGATCTAATGTGTGTTGTGGGTGGTTCTGTCCAGATGCTGGGTGAGATCAAAGGTACTCAGAATAGATAAAGCTAAAATGTTTTTGGAGCTAGTATTATAATCTTTTCTGAGCACCATTGATCTCACCCAGCATGTGCAAGGACCCACCCACATGGACACACTTAGATCTGCTTGTCATTTTGAGCCTGGACACCTGAAACTCTGTTATAAAGGATCACTTTTGCATTGTCTTCGACGTGTTATTCTTCCCTATCACTGAAACCAGATGCCACAAACAAAAAACGGCACATATAAGCAGACTAGTGTTTTGTTCATGAATGCTATATTTGTTACCACTCTGTTCATGCTGTGTTTGAAAAGTTTAACCTTAAAATGAATGCATAAAATCACA
Organism: Carassius carassius; assembly: GCF_963082965.1. Lineage (NCBI taxonomy): Eukaryota > Metazoa > Chordata > Actinopteri > Cypriniformes > Cyprinidae > Carassius > Carassius carassius. The sequence continues at coordinate 25,973,201 of NC_081795.1, forward strand.
CCTATAAAAAAAAATACAGGAAAATTACTGGCAAGCGTAAGGCACCATGGAAAAACACAACAGCAGTGCCATGCATGATTTTTTTTAAGAAAAGCAGAAAATACATAGCTGAAACAAAGCTAGAAATCCGTTATAGCATCTACAAAGAATGTGTTAATTCTACAATAAGGAACTTCACACCGCAAAACAGAGCTTCATTTCAAATGTTATAAACCAGAACATCACTAACACACGTACACTACTCGCGGTTGTTTACAGATTAATTAACCCTCCAGATTTGCTATCCAGTGAACTGTATTCTACTCAGAAATGAAAGAGTTTGCATCAATTTTTCAGTGATAACATGCATAACATCTTTTAGCTCTGAAATAAGTCAGCCCCCACTACAGCAGGAGCCTATTAGGAGACAATTGACTGCAAAACTTGCAGGAAACGGCTTAAAATGTCCTGTTGTCTGGGCATTCCCACATCTTTTTCTTGTTGTTTTTGTTTATTTTTTAAATGTGTTTAGTTTTGTCATCCTGGATTGTGATCTTGACATCAGAAGCCATATCAAACAGTTACTAAATGGGTATATTGCCATCTAAAAAACATAGCAGGAATCAGATCCTTTGTGTCCAAGAAAAACCTAGTTAATGCATTCATTACCAGCAGGATAGATTAATGCAACTCAAACAAAACTCTGCTGCCAGGCTCCTCACCAAACTGAAAACTTAACACATACAGCCAGCTCTTAGGTTATTACTCCGGCTTCAAGTCAAACAAATGGGATCAACAATCACCATTATTGAGCCTTCAAAACAACCACAGCAGTAAACATCTACATTTCTCTCAGTGGCACAGTTAAAGACAACAAATGTGAATTCACAGAAAAACAAAACAGTAGTTTGTAAGAAAATGACCAGCATGCATTGATTTCACAGTACATTTCTGACTATAGTAATTTATTGTAAAATAATACTCTTTAATCCTTGCAAATTCCTGGCAATATTTGACAGTGTAGCTCTTACCCAGATGACCCCCTGTGCAGCTTCTATCACACGGGACACAAAAGCCAGTGGGTGAGGAGGAGGATCCCAACACCCAACCCCCCCCCCCCACCCCGAGCTCCAGCTCCTCAGAGCCCAGACCTCCCACCTGCTCCTGCACAGCTTGTTCTGTACATCACCAGATTCCACAAATTAAGTTCTTCTAATTAGAGTAAATTACATTTTTAAATACATTTAATCAGACTACAGTTATTTTTTTAAAGATTACATGATTACATATTCAATATTCAAGCATTTAAACATTTGCGTTAACTACAGATGGACACATTCATTGTTATTTGATTTATCACATAGTGGGTTATTTTAAAAAATGTATTACTATGTCTTTGGAAGGTTTCTGTCTTTCAAACACATTAAAATTCACAAATTCACATTGTTTCTCATGTATATAAAATGCAGGGATATCCAAACCTTTATTTATTTATTTATTTATATATTTTTTTTGTCTGCTGAACCTCTTCCATATAATATATTTACTTGAAGTACCCCTGAGATTTTAAAATACATCTTTTAATAATTAAATCACATTTGCATGTTCATGGTCCTCTAACATCGATAAATGGTCACATGACATGCAGGTAAATAAATATATATTCATTGTATAGTTTTATATATTATCTTAATTATATAGTGTTATTTAGGTTTAGAAGTTAATTAGCATTCTGGCTCATCATTATAATATTTTATTATTATTATTAAGTTCTAATGTTATATATAGCTAAGATCCAACAACAGTCACACACACACACACACACACAAGCTTGTTTCACATCCATTTTTCGTGATTTGTTTTCCTAACACGTAATTTAAATAATAAGTGCAAGTAACAGTTTTCCAGGAGGGGATTGAATGTGAGGAACAGAGTTACTCTCGACGTTACCTGGATGCTACACACATGATACTAGAGGGAAGGTTAGACTTGAGGTTAAAGTTAAAGTGAACTAGAGTAATTGTCAGTCAATAGTCCACACTGTAGATTCCGCACAGCCTGCCGGGTGTTGTGCCCAGTTACACCCCCCGCAGATTAATAGCCCCTATGGGCCTAATGGTAGGTTTAGGAGTAGGTGGGGGTTAGGACTGGGTAATCAGGTAGCGATCTGAACGAGGGGGTAATCTTTTGTCAGGGGTCAGGATTTGGGAACAACACTGTCACTGTGTAGGCTGCGTTTACCAGCAAACGGTGGGAAATTAAGCATATTTTAAAGAAAGCTGGCACGTTTCTTTAAGACTTTTAGAGTCAGGTTTTAGATTGTTTCAGAGAACTGTCGAAACACCGGCCAGACAAGCAGCAGCGGCGCGCGTCGGAAGCAGCGGAGCGCGTCGTCATCGCGTCCGCTCATGCGTTCCGTTCATCGGGCCGCTGTCTATGGAGGATACAGCTGAGTTTCACTTCTCTCTGAAAGAGCTAGTTCATCGGGAACGCCCGTGGATTAAGCAGCAGATTAAACTGAACTTTCAGTTTCGATATTACACGATAACAGCCGCACTGACGACAGATTTTTTGTTCCACGTAGTTTCAGTGCGCAGTGGAATTTAAGATCGTTTATGCGCGTCTCTTCTCTGACCGGCTTGGAAATCGGTTTCACATGTTGGATTTGTTCAGATAAGCGATGAAGTCCGTGCTGTTTGCTTTAATGACGGCCGTGATCGCGCTGCAGCGGGCCGAATGTCTCACGAGGACTTATTTTATTGCCATAAATGAAGAAAACTGGAATTACGCACCCAGCGGTCGAAACCTGATCAATAACCTGAGCATTGATCAAGATGAGTAAGTTCCCTTACAAACAGGAAAACATGACGCATGACTATTTAGGCGACCCGGGGGACATAAGCAATTGTAATAGGCTAGACCAGTATGGGGGTGCTAAGAAAGTAAATGTTATTGATGACCTCAGAGTTACTTCATAAAGATTTGGGCTATAGCCCCCTAACACAGGTGTAGCGCCTCACTGATATGTGGATAAAGCTTCTTGTAAGTGCATGGTGCTGTAGGCTAACACTATATTATTGTTATTGACAATTGTAACACTAAGTCTGATTGTATGATTGACATTACTGATAAATGAATAACCATTATTTACTTATTTCTCTCTCTCTAAATTCCCCTTTAACAGACATGCGTCGGGTTTCTTGGTGAATGGCCCTACGCGGATAGGGAGTATTTATAAAAAAGCTTTATACAGGCAGTACACAGATAAGACTTACTCCACTGAGATAGCTAAACCTGCCTGGCTCGGCTTCCTCGGACCAATCATACGGGCCGAGGTCGGTGACGTCATAGAGGTGCACATGAAGAACAATGCCAGCAAGCATTACTCTCTGCACCCTCATGGAGTTTTCTATGAGAAGAATTCAGAAGGTTGGACATACATTATCTCTCTATCAGTTCTTTTACCCCCCCCCCCCCCCATCCCTTCCTTTCTGTTAATTTTGCAGTCTTTTTATGTTTATCTTTGGATTACAACAGCAATTCAGTGTTTCTTGACACACATCCCATAAATCAATAACAGCAATAAACGAATAGCTTGCAGAAAAGTGTCAAAAAACAAGTTGTTTCAGAGCAGTTCAAAGGGCAGTCCACCAATTACACGGGACGACATGAACCTTTAAAAAATGGCTACTTGAAGAAACCACTTCCATAGCTCAAATTTGTAGTCTGTAATTTAAAAAATGTGTGTATATTTCATTTCATGCTTTTGAAATGTCTGTCTATCATAAATGTCACATGCATATGTACACTGACAAAAAGTACAATTTAACACATTTTTCTTTTGAAAGGTTTGTTTTCTGTTTTCTCGATATAATAATTATTCAAATGAACACGGAGACCTCAAGACTTGGTACACAATACACAATGACGGTAACAATCAGTGGATCGTGTTTGAGAATGAATGGGTCATTCTGAGTAATAAATGAACTCCAGATGTCACAAAACAACAAGTTACTCAGCCTAACAACGAAAGCAATGACAAAACACTGTAAATAGAACGAGAAAACAGTGACAAAGAAAACAAATTTTACCTTAATTTTTCATGCACCAGTGCATGATGAAAGCGAAAGGATATTTACTTGAGGAATCCTTGTAAACAAACATTTTCATGTAAAATATACTTATAAGTTTAAACTTTAATTTAAGCACACGCAAAGTCAGTAATACTATCGAATTGAGTCTCTTTATTTTATTGTCGTCTGAACTAAATTATTAAATGTTGTTTTTCCGTAGTATTTACTTCACCACAAAAACATTGTGTTCAGTGTACCGTATGATTAGATACACACACAAAAAAAGATTTTGGTCTAAATTTGAATTTTATCTATTTCAATTGCATGGAAATTTTACATCCAGTTGGATTTACATAGTTATATAATAAACTAGTAAACTTAATGTGATTCTTGTTCAGTGATACATAAATGAAACCGGTTAGATTATGTAACAGTTCACAGCAAAGTCCCCAGTGTTAAATAAACACTGCTCAGTGTTCATGTGTATTATCATTTACAGTTGAATCAGTGTTTGGATTAATTACATAATTATGTGACAATAGAGGATCAGTGACAGGGAACTACACTAACCTTTTCCACTGGTGGCACTTGTGCGACTAACTTTGTAAGTTACTGGCGCAAAACATGATTTGGTCGCACAGATTTTTTATAGTAAAACGCTCTGGATAATAATGAAACTGCATACAGATGTGCTTTTTATTTTACTTGCCATCTTTTAAACCACATTCCTTCTTGTTTTATTTCTTACAGTACACACAGTGCATTGCTCTGTCTTGGTACCTTAACCCAGAGCCGTAGCTGGGGTTAGAGGGGCCCTGGTTGAAATGATTTAATATTATGTTCGTTCTATTTATTTATTTGTGCTATTTACACAATGTTTACTTTTTTTAAGTTTGTAGGTGTCCAGAAACTAATTTAAAATAGCACTGCAGAGTCTTCACTATAAAATATATATATTTTTTTTTCAATTTCAATTTCACTGGTAGTCTACAGGATGAAGAATTTTTTGGGTATAACATTTCACAGTTTGCTGTATTTTGCTATACTCACTTACATAAATGAACTAGTGTCCTGCACCCACCAGTAAAACAATATAATCAATTATATCAGATTTTTAGTTTGACTGTGGATAAATCCTTGTTAAAACTACTAATTTATTAAGTAATTCAATCAAGAGCAGTGAGGGATTTACTTTCATTTTCATACATTAAAGACACTGACAGCAGAGCTAGTAAGGCGTGGGTCACTTTAAGAGACAATGCATCCATTATAATGATACACATCTGATTTCTTTCTCAGCTCTTTACTTTCACTTAAGACATAACCACAGACTTTTCGAACACACTTTCCAAGACTGGTATTTTGACATATTTTGTATATATTTGTTGTTGGTACAAAAGCAAGAAAACACAGTACACGTAGCACAGGCTTTTAAATAATATAATAAATAAAAAGAAAACCGATAAAATAGAAAAAGAATAGAACAAGCTAGTGTTAGAGGGCTTTTTTATATACTGAAGGAAAGAAAAACAACGAGAACAGAACAAAGAGAATCAGATTCAGAAAGAGCTTTTTTGCTGGGAAACGCATCCCAGATTTACTTTATTTTTGTTAGATGTCTACAAAAGCTCTTATTGAGAATTACAGAGGTTTAGATGTTGATGATTTATTAAAAATGTTTTGTTTGAAATCACCATCAAGGAGATCAGTGTTTGCTTTTCTTGGCTCTTGACTCTTTGACATTAGCTTTTATGTGGCTGTTTTGTGAGTGTTTGTAAGACACATTTAGAATGAAAGTGAAAAAATAAAATAAAATGCTGATGCTTATGTATGATGACATAATCATAATCATCTAATTGGATGATATAGAGTTTAATCTCTGATCATATAGGTGATACATGATTCTACAGCTTGAGATGCAGCACTATTATCCAGTATGAAGAGTTTACAAGAGACTATGTAATTTTACTTTGTTTTTTTTTTTGTTTGTTTTTTTGAGTGTAACCTTGGTGCAACATCATTGTTTTAAACAATTTAACAATAACTTTCACTGTCATTTATATAAGAGTTTTCAGAATTTTTTTTATGAGGTTAAGTTTAACTTTACAGTGTCTACTTCCTGCTTTACTTTTCTACTTTCCATAGCAAGCCAAGTTACTGAATAGGCATTATTGTGTAAACGTGTGCTAATCATACTTCTGATACCAGTTCTGCAAATATTTCCAAATGAGTGTAGCTTCTTTAAAATCTGGTTGGACCTGAAGAAAAGTTGTATATTAAATTTTATACTAAAAGAGGGAAATCCGAATTAGATAAAGCGTTTTACTGTATTTAAAGTCCTTGATTTGTTGCAATTTGTCAAATTATGATATGACTCCTCTTTTGCTTCTACTTGAATTCATTACTCTGTATTTTAGGAGCGTTGTATCCAGACGGCACGACTGGTGGTGATAAGAGTGATGATGCGGTGGCTCCAGGTGAGAGCTACACATACACCTGGCAGGTCAAACCAGAGTACGCTCCTACTGAAGCAGATGCCAGCTGTCTCACCTGGATTTACCATTCACATGTAGATGCACCAAAAGACATTGCATCAGGGCTGATAGGAGCTCTGCTCACCTGCAAGAAAGGTAAGGTACACACACAAGCCCTAATAAACTGTTCATGTCTGAAATTTATTTACAATGGTTTACTATAGAATGTACTGTATCTCACAGAATCAACTACTTCTTGGCATCAAGCTCTAATTGCTCCTAATTTTGATTATATTTTACCCTTTCTTTCTCTTTCTCAGACACTCTGGACTCTGAGCAAAAGCGCTCTGATGTGGATGAAGATTTCATTTTGATGTTCAGTGTGGTGGATGAGAACTTGAGCTGGTACTTGGAGGAGAATATTGAACAGTTCTGCTCTGATCCAGATGCAACAAACGAACTTAATAATAACACAGACGAGGAGTTTAGAGAATCCAACCTCATGCACTGTAAGTCTCAGGATGTCTCAAACTTTCGCTTCGAAAAATTGGGTTGTTGCTTCTAGTGTTCTGATGAGTGGAATGTTATTTTTTTCATAGAAACTAAAAAAGTTTTATTTAAATCATCTTAAACATTTATATTAATGCACTGTGTATATATATATATATATATATTAAAAAAAGAATCTGAATAAAAAAATCTGAATTTTTCCTAATCCTAATTTTGCAGAAAATAACTGTGATTTCAATCAGGTTTTTAATTATAGTCAACACTCTGTAATTATCTCTAAATTAACTCCTGGACTGTTATTTTAAGTATTATGACATTAATGACAAATTACAGTAATTCACTTTTTTTTTAATACAGACAAAAAAATTAGTAATGTTTTTTTTTACAAAACATTTAAGAAATATTTGGACAAAAGTTATGATATTTTAGCTTAATAATTTTTTTTTTTTACTTGGCAGCCACTTCTGCCAGTCATTGACCAGTCATTAATAAAAAAAGAAGAAGACAATGATCTTTAATCATTATTAACATTCATGTTAAATGATTGGCACCCTGTGCTGCCATGCAATCACCACTTTTTTAAGTTTATTTTTCTTTACAGTGTGTTTTATTCAAATATACTATACACTTCTATTCAAAGCAGCTAACATTACACTGTAGCAGTTAAACAGTTAAAAAGAGATTCATATAATTTTTTTATTTTTAGTATTTCACTGGGTTTGGGACTGACTACTGAAATGTTGGTATCATGATACCAAATCATGGCATTCCTCACTACTGAGTATCAAAACCATAGCATTGGCAAATGCCATGCTTTATTGTTACAGATACAGTAATGTCTGAATCCTAGGGCAATGTCATTTTAAGCAGATGTCACATAACTGGTTTCTTTTTTTTTTTTTTTGCATGCTCTAATGGAAAGTACCTTGTATCCGTTCCACTTTGAAACAAAGCCATTCAGAAAAGTTTAGTTTTTCTTTTGATATCTAAAGTTCTTTGCACTCTAAAATGCTGTCTGTGTTTTTAATATCCAAACCTGACATTTTATTAGTTAAATGAATAATAAACAGGATTATTGTTTTCCTTGTCTTATTATAAAGCTCATGTCATTTCATGTCCTATATTTCTCATTGTCACTCGTTCATTCGTTCTCGTTCTCCTCTTCTCCCGTTAGCAATCAATGGCTATGTTTATGGGAATTTGCCTGCACTGAAAGTGTGTGTTGGACGTCCCGTGTCGTGGCATCTCTTCGGCATTGGTAACGAAGTGGACATTCATTCGGCTTATTTCCATGGGCACACCCTCGAGGATCGCAAGCACCGCACAGATGTGCTTAGTCTGTTTCCTGCCACTTTTGTCACCGCAACAATGTTCCCGAAAACAGAAGGAACATGGTTGTTAAGCTGCCAAGTCAATGATCATGTACAAGGTAACTGCTCTGTTCTTTTTCTGTCATCTTGTGTGAAGACTAATATTTGCTTCTAGTTTTTTTTGGGTGCATTGTTTTTGTCTCTAAGCGCTGTATGATCACTTTTGGTTTTGATTTTTAGTGTTTTTTTGTTTGATCTTTCCTGTTCATTCCATGAGGTTGACACATTGTTTTAGTTATTTGAAGATAAATAATTATTATTGCCCGATGATGACTGAACAAGTTATCAATGCTTATAATCTCTTTTAGTTTAGTTAACTCTTGAGTTTACCCAACGGAAGCAAGTACTTTTATGATTTCAAGATATCTTCCCACTCTTTGTTCTCGTGAGCAGCTGGTATGCAGAGTTTCTATGAGGTCTCGGCCTGTGGGTCCACAGCCTCTGTAACCCTCGCCCCTGGCAAAGAGAGACATTTCTACATTGCTGCTGAGGAGATGGTTTGGGACTACGCCCCTTCAGGGATGAACTACATGACAAATAAACTACTTAATGAAACAAACAGGTTAAACTCAGATTTGCTGATACTTTAATGCATGACTGAGTAACTCAAAACAGCTAGAAGGGCTGACCTGAATTACAGATAAATGAGTTTATTTATTTTTGATGTAATTACTGTAATTATTACATATAATTGCTGCTTGCGGGTCTGGTATCATCTCTTATTTATACATAATTTTACTTTTATTTTTTATTTATAACATGCAGGTTAATGTTGTCATCGTATTAAGTTTTTACGTTAATGTCTTTCTTTTTCCTGCAGTGACTCTGAATCATATTTCAGTCGTGATGGTGGTAAACTGGGTGGAAAATATCTGAAGGCCAGATACATTTCATACATTGATGACACATTTACTACCAAAACACATATTGCGGGCTCAGATGTGCATCTTGGAATTCTGGGTAAAATCCTTACTTGTGTCTTACATGCTGATATGTGTTTGATAATATTTTAAAGTTGGCATGAATTTGAAATTTGCAACAGACCTGAATACCTTAACTACAACATGGCCTTGCAAATGTCAGCAAATAGGATTCAAGTCATATAAAGAAAAATTTTGATTTCCTGCCAACTTTAAAGTTTTTGAATGAGAAGTATGGGGATATGTCCTAGAGGTAATATCATGCTGTGATGTATGAGTGCTTTTCCCTGTTATTCGTGTAGTTTAAATGATCCTCTACACCGCTTCCCCACTCCCACTGTAGGTCCAGTCATCAAAGCTGAGACTGGTGATGTTATCATTGTGACATTCTTTAACCGTGCCACACGTGACTACAGCATTCAGCCACACGGTCTGCACTATGACAAGGCCTATGAAGGAGCAAAGTATCAGGACGGTGAGTCATTTACAGCTACAGCTACATACGCACAGATATACACATAGATCTTCATTTTAGGGTTTCTAAATGAGGCGAAAGCAAAGTAGAGGGGGCATTCACACACAAAAAAAACCTTAAGAACCTCTACTGTGAGATTTCTTTTGGAAACATACAAAAATTCAAAGCATCATAACTCAAAATTTTAAGTCATAAGTCTAAGATTTTAGAATCTCTTTTCTCCACAGGTACTCAGAAAGCTGGAGCTTCTGTGGCTCCTGGTCAAAAGTTCACCTACCGCTGGAAAGTATTGGAAGGTCCCTCCAGCAGTGATCCTCCTTGTCTTTCATACCTCTACTATTCTGCTGTTGATCCTGTTCGGGACACTAACTCTGGTTTATTTGGACCCATACAAGTGTGCAGGAAAGGTGTTCTTGATGGAAGTGGCCATCAGGTAATGAACTTACAAAGAACTGCACAGACAATTTGGTACAAAATAGGGCAAACATTTAAGTGAAAAAGTTATATATATATATATATATATATATATATATATATATATATATATATATATATATATATATATATATATGTATGTATGTATATATGTATATACTGTATATAAAATTGGAAAACTTGTTTGCAAATCTGTCCTAAATCAAGCAGGGGCTATAGCAAGTTTAGGACTAAATGTCAGTTTGTAGATATTAATAAAAATATATTTCAATAAATTAAAGAAAAAAAAGTATATTTTTTCAGGGTTGATTGTTTGAAGAATGCAGTCAGCACTGCAGTTTGTAGACAAGTCAAATGTATTTGTCTTTTTAGCATCAGTTTAAACTGAAAATCTTGTACGGATGTGCACAGCACAGCTAGGTATCGTATTTAATAGTTAACTATAAAAACTTGTTTTACTACAGAATACAGATTGAATTGTTTTTACTATAGATTGTGCAGAAATTATGGTGTTGCTGAAGGATTTTAATATTATGTTACATGGGACATTCCAGAAAACCTGTTTTGATGCTATGATACAGATATCAAATGTGTTTAAAAATAATTACTTTTCAATTTTAAAATAATTATATGTTAAATGACAGTTTTATCTCAAAGATCTCTGAAAAATAAAAAAAGATTTGTGCCTTTAATGCTTTTAAAAAATCATGGGGCACCAAAGTGTACCTTATTCTTGGAATGTGCCACATATGTAATGCACCTTTTGCTTTTCAGACTATGAATGACTATAATGGCTTATGTGGGTGTGTGTGTGATGTTTTTCCATGTTGTGTGTGTGTCTCTTAAGCATGCTGACCAAATTCAGCATGAGTTTTTTCTGCTGTTCTCTGTGATGGATGAGAATGAAAGCTGGTATCTGAAAGAGAACATTAAAAAGTTTGGCAGCAGTGATTCAGATGCAGCTAATGAAGAGTTTCAGGAGAGCAATAAGATGCACGGTATGTGTTTGTGTGCGTTTAATCACAAAGTCATGTGCATTTACATCCACACTTTGTGAATACGCAAATTTATGGTTTGACCATATTCCAGTTATGTGTGTGTTCCTTCTCAGCGGTGAATGGCTTAATGTATGGAAACCTGGAAGGTCTGGAGTTGTGTACCTGGGAACACGTTATGTGGCACATACTTGGCTTGGGCTCTGAGGTGGATATCCATGGGGTCTATTTCGAGGGTAACACATTTCGACGAGATGGGATGAACCGTGACACTCTCAGTGTCTTCCCTCATACCACAGTGACAGTTACCATGACACCTGACAATAATGGTAAGTCACAGCGCTTCTACATCAGGGATATGTAGGTGTGTAAATGCCTGTACACTTGCTCTGAAACATAACTTGTAATGCTTTTACTAATAATGATTTTAGTGTTGTGCCAGATCCTAACCCAACCAACAATGTTTGTTTCCAAGAATGTTCTGGAAAAGTTATTTTTCTCAGGACATTTCCAGAACAGACACTGCAAGTACACAGTACAAGTACATGATGAATACAATAAAAAACAACAATACTGGAGGAAATAAATGGAAAATGAATACAAATATATACATATATACTTGGTAAATGGATGCTAATGAAATCAGGGACCTGAAACACTGTTCCCAATGAGTAAATCATGAAAATTCCCAAAATTCAAGTATTCAGCAATCTAATTTGATGGTTTCAAGGTTTATAGAGTTTACTGAATATTAATTGAGCAAAGGTGACAGTGTCTTGGAACAGAAACTCTTATCAGGTGATAGCAGTGAAGAAGACAAACCTCTGGCCAAATAGATGGAATGAACAAAAAAAAAACGGAACACAACATGATTAATGAGTCCAAGCACAAGTCTATGTTTCTGTATGGTATTCAAAATTGGAAGCAGCTCTTTTGCCTACAGACTGGCATGGGCAACAACAGACTTGTGTGAGATGATTGAGGCAGGGGTTGCAGTCGAGCTGCAGAGACTGGTTTATAAATGAGTGATCCTGCTAGTCATTTAGGTCTACTTTGAAATCCTCGCTGGTCCTGGCATGATGTGTTACAGCCTTAGTTGGAAATAGGCATCAAGAGATTGTCTGGTTGTAGAGATCTGTGTAGATGTTCACTGAACATGAAGGGCTGTTTTTTGTTATTTGCTGGGCACAAGTCCAACATCTAGCCTGGATACAGACTGGCTGTGGTGACCTTGCGATAAGAGTGACACAGACAAAGTAATAACTGCCAGCTTCAAAGTTTGTAGTACATGTTCTAATGATAATAATGAATTAACAATACTGAGAAGCATTCTTGACCCCAGGCTGTAATACAAAATGACAATTGACAACAGATAAAAATGTCCCTAAGGATTCAACTCCAATCACAATGAAGACAAAAACATACATTTTCTGGTTTTCATACTCTCATTAAGTTACGCTTTTTATCTGCTCAAGCAGAACATTAATGTCATCTTGTGCTTTAGCAAGGTATTTCTAGCTAAAACTAGCTAACGTTAGCGTTAAAGTTAGTAAGTCCTTGCTAATGTACAAACCTAAATAGTGAACTGTTCTCACGCCATGTACCGTGCAGTTAAAGTCAAAAACACATAAATGAAGGTCTATATGAGAGTGCCTCTCTATATTAATCTGGTAAAATGTAAATTAATTGAATCTTACTCTGCAGTATATGAACGGTGCTGATTCGGGATGTTGTCATTGCGATCGTGATGACCGTAACATAACTATACCGTTTGCATTGTGATCTGTATTTTTACATATTTGTTTTAATATCTTTTATATATCCCTCCATTGCATATTTAAATCCCACTTGAAGGTCCATCTGTGTCCCAATTTATCAGAAACACCTCGAAACACCAGAAGTTTTTCACCGACAGCATTGCAAGCCAATGAGCAACTCTGTTTGTTAACTAAGGGGGGCGGGGCTTACAGATAGGTAAATTGTGCAAGAGAAGAGGCAGAACTCACTGTTGATGTGACATTGGATATCAGAACACACAAGGACTAACTAACTAATCTTTAAAATGCAATCTGAGAGTGATCAACTAGTCTGTAGGTGCTTATACCCGCTGTAGCCTCTTTGCTGGTCTTCTTGCCAAGTGACTGGATTTGGAATGCTGTTCACAACAAAGCGGTCTATGTCTTGTGGGAACTCCAGAGGGTATTGAGCCCCTCCAAACCAACAAAACTTGTTACAGGGGCACTGCTGAATGATTTGATGTCTTTGAATGCCTGTTTCTTGCCCTAAGTTGTTGAATGCTGGCTCTGAGACCAGCAAAGGGTAAGCGACTGTTGCCGTTTGTCACTTGTTTTTACTGATTCAGCGTCAAAGAGGAAATATGCTGAAGGCCATCCAAGCCAAACAGATCAAATTCAAGGACAAACATATTTACATTTTACAGGAATTTCCTTCAGAAATCGCAAAAAAAAGTTAGCAGCATACTATGATCTGAAGCGAGAGCTGAAGTCCCATGCTGATGTGAAATATGGGTTAGAAGAGGTCTAACCAGATTTCGGATTTCCCCATAGTTGAGCAAAAGCTAAGGCCAATTCACACTGCGTTGACAGACACAGACTAACGCAGACAGCCGACCAACAGACAGACATGTCAAGCCCTGACAAACAGATTCAGTGTGTTCAAAATGACTAGCAGGTGTCTGTCAGTAAAGTGGGAATTGGCTTTTAAGTACTCCAGCTGAGAGGTGATGACATCTGTGAAACAGTACATAATGATTTCTTAGTGGACAAAAGCTATGCATGATATTTACAGTAGCTTAACTGTCCAGTTGTTCATGCATATGTTATGACTCGTCATCAGTTGCTAATTCTATATCAGTTTACATAAGCAAAGTTAGCAGTACTTTCAGTCTACTATAATGAAAAGGTAATTTCCAGCCACTTCTTTATCATTATTTGCTCATCTGCAATATTATATCTGACATGCATAGTCAAAGTGAATCTAACCCCTTCAAGAATTCTTACTAGTGTGAAATACTGATGAAAACTTTTATAATGTCCTATTTCGGTTGTTAAATGAGTCATATTTAAGTTTCAGTTAAAGAGTGACTCACACATACTATGGTCTATGGATACTTCAGCTGGAGATCGTGATGGTGGGAGGGTTTGTACAGTAATCTTAAATTACTTTCTGAGTTCATTCATGCAATTTACATGCCCCACGGTGTATTAACTCTTTCCCTGCCAGTGTTTTGTTTTTTTATTGCCAGCCACAGCCAGCATTTTTTTTTTTTTCACAAAACTTTTTTGGCCCCCAGAATATTTTGTTGTTTGAATTTCTGAATATGCGTTACGTCAAAAAAAGAAAGCAACTATTCCTATTCCTACTCCTACTCCGGTCTACAAGAATATAATAAAAATATCCCCAGTTCATGGTCTAAAAGAGGATGGAGACCCCTGGTGTAGTATATGTCACCCTGGGATAACTCCCAACAGTATGTGTGTGTAACGTATGACAGACACAGGATGTAAACGCAAGGCGTATTTATTGACAAACAGCACAAAGGTCAGGTAATGAGCAAGATCACAGGAGACACAGGCGGGCGGACACAAGGCTGATGGACAGATGACGCAGGGACTTCGGTGGACAACAGGTGGTGGTGCTCGGTCCAGTGATGATCCCTTGAATCCCGGTGAGTGAGTAATCCTTGTGAAGAAGCTGTAATCCAGTGTTGAGTGACGATCCAGGAACGAACGATGAAGACAGGAAGACTAGGCAGGAACAAAGGACACAGGAACAGCACGGGAGCACACCGGGGAGAAACAACGATCTGACAACATGAAACACCAGTTACTGAACTTATATAGGAACAAACAATTGAAACCAGCTGGCGCTGCTGATCATCGCTGATCAGTGACCACGCCCACACACACACACACACACACAAAGCACGCTAGATGAAAGAGAGAGAGTGAATTCATGAACCGTGACAGTACCCCCTCCCCTAAGAACGCCTCCTGGCGTTCCCTGGCGGACTTACCTGACGATTGTAATCATCGATCAGAGAGTGATCCAGAATGTCTCTAGCGGGAACCCAACTTCTCTCCTCCGGACTGTAACCCTCCCAGGCCACCAGGTACTGAAATCCGCTTCCCCTCCTTCTCGAGTCCAGAATACGACTAACCAAATAAGTAGGTTCCCCATCTACGAGACGCGGTGTGGGAGGAACCGGGACAGGCGGATTAATAGGTGCCCAAAACACGGGTTTGATTTTGGATACATGGAAGGCGGGGTGAATTCTCCTGTACGTAGGAGGAAGTTTGAGGCGGACTGTCACCGGACTAATGATCTTGGTGACAGGAAACGGGCCAATAAATTTTGGGGCAAGCTTATTAGAGACGGAGCGGAGAGGAATATTCTTAGTACAACCCGAATTCCGGAAAAGTTGGGACGTTTTTTAAATTTTAATAAAATGAAAACTAAAAGACTTTCAAATCACATGAGCCAATATTTTATTCACAATAGAACATAGATAACATAGCAAATGTTTAAACTGAGAAAGTTTACAATTTTATGCACAAAATGAGCTCATTTCAATTTTGATTTCTGCTACAGGTCTCAAAATAGTTGGGACGGGGCATGTTTACCATGGTGTAGCATCTCCTTTTCTTTTCAAAACAGTTTGAAGACGTCTGGGCATTGAGGCTATGAGTTGCTGGAGTTTTGCTGTTGGAATTTGGTCCCATTCTTGCCTTATATAGATTTCCAGCTGCTGAAGAGTTCGTGGTCGTCTTTGACGTATTTTTCTTTTAATGATGCGCCAAATGTTCTCTATAGGTGAAAGATCTGGACTGCAGGCAGGCCAGGTTAGCACCCGGACTCCTCTACGACGAAGCCATGCTGTTGTTATAGCTGCAGTATGTGGTTTTGCATTGTCCTGCTGAAATAAACAAGGCCTTCCCTGAAATAGACGTTGTTTGGAGGGAAGCATATGTTGCTCTAAAACCTTTATATACCTTTCAGCATTCACAGAGCCTTCCAAAACATGCAAGCTGCCCATACCGTATGCACTTATGCACCCCCATACCATCAGAGATGCTGGCTTTTGAACTGAACGCTGATAACATGCTGGAAGGTCTCCCTCCTCTTTAGCCCGGAGGACACGGCGTCCGTGATTTCCAACAAGAATGTCAAATTTGGACTCGTCTGACCATAAAACACTATTCCACTTTGAAATAGTCCATTTTAAATGAGCCTTGGCCCACAGGACACGACGGCGCTTCTGGACCATGTTCACATATGGCTTCCTTTTTGCATGATAGAGCTTTAGTTGGCATCTGCTGATGGCACGGCGGATTGTGTTTACCGACAGTGGTTTCTGAAAGTATTCCTGGGCCCATTTAGTAATGTCATTGACACAATCATGCCGATGAGTGATGCAGTGTCGTCTGAGAGCCCGAAGACCACGGGCATCCAATAAAGGTCTCCGGCCTTGTCCCTTACGCACAGAGATTTCTCCAGTTTCTTTGAATCTTTTGATGATGTTATGCACTGTAGATGATGAGATTTGCAAAGTCTTTGCAATTTGACGTTGAGGAACATTGTTTTTAAAGTTTTCCACAATTTTTTTACGCAGTCTTTCACAGATTGGAGAGCCTAACCAGTTCGGTGGGCAATCGGGCGGAGGCGTTACCCCTTCTAAGGCCTTCATGACCCTCGATTCGACCTCCCATCTGAGAGTGGAGACCACTAATGTCTTGGGTAAAATACACTCAGGAGTAGACGGGCGTTCGGAATGGTCAAAAATACGAGATAAAGAATCGGGTTTGATGTTTTTGGAACCCGGGCGGTACGAAAGAGAAAAGTCAAAACGACCGAAAAAAAGTGCCCACCGAGCCTTCCTAGAGTTGAGTCTTTTAGCAGTTCTAATGTATTCTAGGTTCTTGTGATCGGTCCAAATGATAAAAGGTACCCCAGAACCTTCTAACCAGTGCCACCATTCCTCCAGTGCTAACTTGACTGCCAACAACTCCCGGTTACCAATGTCATAATTACGTTCGGCAGGTGATAAACGATGAGAAAAAAAAGTGCAAGGGTGAACCTTATCGTCTGTGGCAGAACGTTGAGAAAGAACTGCTCCTACCCCCACCTCTGAGGCGTCGACCTCCACCACGAACTGCCGTGATGGATCAGGGGCAACGAGGATGGGAGCCGAAACGAAGCGGCTCTTGAGTTTGGCAAATACAGCTTCCGCT
This sequence comes from Carassius carassius, assembly GCF_963082965.1. Taxonomy (NCBI): domain Eukaryota; kingdom Metazoa; phylum Chordata; class Actinopteri; order Cypriniformes; family Cyprinidae; genus Carassius; species Carassius carassius. The sequence goes on from NC_081795.1 coordinate 25,990,683, forward strand.
GTATCGGACCACCTGAACGTCGTTCTGGGGGAGGTCAAGGCGGTCAGAGGAGCGACTAGTTGGCTGAAGTTACGAATAAAATGTCGATAAAAATTGGCGAATCCCAGAAACCTCTGTAGGGCCTTACGGGAATCTGGACTTGGCCAATCTATCACAGCCTTAATCTTGTCAGGATCCATACGCACTCCCTCAGACGAGACGATGTACCCTAAAAAGGGGACGGACAGTGCATGAAATACGCATTTCTCCGCCTTGACAAAAAGCCCATTCTCTAGCAACCTCTGAAGCACTCGTCTGACGTGCTGAACGTGTTCCTGGAGAGAAGAGGAAAAGATCAATATGTCATCCAGGTAAACATATATGAATTGATCAACCATATCTCTCAATACGTCATTGACGAGTGCTTGGAAGACCGCGGGCGAGTTGGAGAGCCCAAAGGGCATAACCAAGTATTCAAAGTGCCCTCTGGGGGTATTAAATGCGGTCTTCCATTCATCTCCCTTCCTTATGCGAACCAAATGATAAGCGTTACGTAAATCCAATTTTGTAAAGGTAGATGCTCCCTGCAATCGTTCGAAAGCTGAAGACATCAACGGCAAAGGATAAGTATTCTTTACCGTGATGTTGTTCAACCCTCGATAATCAATGCACGGTCGCAGAGACCCATCCTTCTTCCCCACAAAAAAAAACCCCGCCCCCGCTGGAGATGAGGAAGGTCTAATGAATTTGGATGCTAGAGAATCAGAAATATATTTCTCCATAGCCTCCCTCTCTGGAACAGAAAGTGAATATAACTTGCCCTTGGGCGGAGACCCACCTGGTACTAAGTCTATAGCACAGTCATAGGGACGATGTGGAGGAAGAGAAGCAGCACGAGACTTACTGAACACTTCTCTCAGGTCCTGGTACTCTTCGGGCACGTTAGATAAATTCACCACCTCCTCCTGGAAAACAGACACAGGTACAGACGAACACGCAGGTACCAGACATGACTTATGACACTTATTACTCCACATAGAAATGGTGTTGTGCCCCCAATCGACTCTGGGATTGTGTTGTGTGAACCAAGGATGACCAAGTACGATGGGTGCCAGAGGTGAGTTTATGAGGAGCAATGTTATTGTCTCAGTGTGGTTGCCAGACGTGATGAGAGTGATGGGTTCAGAGGCATGTGTAATGTTGGAGAGCTGTTGTCCATTGAGAGCATTGACAGCGATTTTGTATGTGAGAGGGGTGGTAGAAATGTGGAGATGGTGAGCCAGTTCAATATCCATAAAATTACTTTCTGCCCCTGAATCCAATAAAGCCTGGGTGTCGTGAGTGTTGGTTGCCCACCTTAGTCTTACCGGAAGGAGAGTAGATGATGGTGAGGATGAGGTCTTCCCGGTGGAGATCCCGCCCGATAGTAGCCTCATAGTCACTACCGGGCTTGGTCTTTTAACGGGCATGAGTGGATGAAGTGGCCCGCCCTCCCACAGTAAAGGCACAGTCCGTGGGATCTCCGCCTTTCCTTCTCCTCCCGGGAAAGCCGAGCTCTTCCCACCTGCATGGGTTCCGGATCGTAAGAGGGGCTGACCGTATCCAGGAATTCAGAGCGTCGGGTCTCCATGCCGCGAACTGGATGATCTTGTTGGAAACGGCCCATTCTGTTCAGCCGAGCATCTACTCGAAGTGCTAATTCGATAAGTCCATTGAGACTAGTAGGAAGGTCCAGCATGTAAATCTCCCTCTGAATAAGGTCAGCCCTACCCACCACCGCCCGATCGAAAACCCTCCTCATCTCCTTGGAGAGTGCCTGGAACGAGGCACAGCATGGGTCTTGATTCTCCCACACCGCCGTTCCCCAGAGAGCCGCCCGGCCGAAGAGTAGCATCAGTACAAACGCCACCTTGGATCGCTCTTGGTTGAACGTCTGAGGCTGTAATGCAAAGTGCATAGAACATCGGGTCAGAAAAGCTCTGCAAAACTCTGGTTCACCTGAATAACCTTCGGTGTCGGTAGTCTCGATTCGTGCCGCGGCTGAGGCTCTGGAAGAGGGGGTGGAGTCGGCGGTGTGGGTGGCGCAGTGGAGACTCGTAGCTGTTGTATCTGCTGGGTGAGCTCAGACACCTGCGTCACAAGCGCTTGGACCGCCCTCCCTGTGAGGGAGATGTTCTCCTCCTGGGTGTCCATTCTAGCGATACTTCGAGCCGCAAACTCGTCCCACGTGGAAGCGCCTGCTACATCCATAAGGGTCAGATCGTTCTGTAACGTATCACAGACACAGGATGTAAACGCAAGGCGTATTTATTGACAAACATCACAAAGGTCAGGTAATGAGCAAGATCACAGGAGACACAGGCGGGCGGACACAAGGCTGATAGACAGATGACGCAGGGACTTCGGTGGACAACAGGTGGTGGTGCTCGGTCCAGTGACGATCCCTTGAATCCCGGTGAGTGAGTAATCCTTGTGAAGAAGCTGTAATCCAGTGTTGAGTGACGATCCAGGAACGAACGACGAAGACAGGAAGACTAGGCAGGAACAAAGGACACAGGAACAGCACGGGAGCACACCGGGGAGAAACAACGATCTGACAACATGAAACACCAGTTACTGAACTTATACAGGAACAAACAGTTAAAAACCAGCTGGCGCTGCTGATCATCACTGATCAGTGACCGCGCCCACACACACACACACACAACAGCATGCTAGACGAAAGAGAGAGAGTGAATTCATGAACCGTGACAGTGTGAGTCACTCAAAACTCAAGCATAACTCTGCAAACCATATACGGGGTGGTGTTGGCGCAGTGGATAAGACGCATGGCTTTGGTGTGAGAGACCTGGGTTCAAATCCACTGTGCGACACCAATGTGTCCCTGAGCAAGACACTTAACCTCTAGTTGCTCCAGAGGCGTGCGACCTCTGACATATATAGCAATTCTAAGTCGCTTTGGATAAAAGCGTCAGCTAAATGAATAAATGCAAATGCAAATATTAGGTGATGTTGCAACCAGTAAAACCAGTCGCCTGCTATTTGTAAACATTATATCATAATATTAATCCAAGTACCATTCAGAATGTATACCATTCTAGACATTCACTGCTTTACTTTATCTCTGGTCATCCATTGTCGTGCCGATTTGTCATTTACTCATCACTGTACTGTACTGCTGAACCTGCACTGTGTAACAATAACTGCTGTTCATCACTGCTCTACCACTACTCCACCCTGTTGTCTGCGGTTACCCACTCAGACGGGGATTCTTACAAAACAAGCTAATGGGTTTATTGAGGGTGCTTTGGGAGTCTGTATAAAGCATAGTGCTTGCGGAAAATATTTGGTACTCAATCCTTGACTGAATACACACATCATCACTTTATGCCAGACACACTCATTCAGTTCAGGGTGGTGCACAGGACTCACTTGTCCAGAGCTAAACTAAACAAAATGTTTCCTGACCTCGATTTAACCCTGCCTTCACTGAAGCATCTACATTACTGTTTTTTAGATTTATTTAAAAGCTCCTAAATGAAGTGACAATGAGAGGAAAAACTGATCACTTCTTGAACATTTGGAACCTGTTCTTAGAATACTTTCAGGAGACTAAATGTTATCCTCACTAACTTTTTCTATTTTTTTTCTGCCCCTTTTTATCTCAAATTTCCAGTTCATTTGCCACATAATATCAAATATATTACAATACTGACGTTATATTTAGCAATTTACACAGCAAAAAGTGGTTTCACAAACACAAAATGATCAGCAGCGACGCAGACAGGAACAGAATTGTTTTGAGCTGTCACAATAAGAAAAGTATTGCCACCAATGGAACATCCAGACAAACAATATAAAACATAATCTATTATATACATTGAATTAGTTTAATCATTACTTAATTATGAATAATTTGATCAGCTACATTATAATCCAAAAGATTATATGAACAGCTAGGGTTCAATGGGGTAGGTGTAGGATTTGGCACAAAAATGGTATAACAAAGTTAGGAAGATTATGCCAGTTTTCTGCTTTCATATACAGTTGCTAGGTATAAAATGTATAACGTATGAAAAGCTTTTTATTGTTATTTTGTTAAATAATTAAAAGATATAGACAAAATGCAGATGATATTATTCTTTTGACAGTAAACATTTGCTCATCGGTTTGCTCTTCTCCTCTCAGGCCAGTTTGAGCTGAGCTGTCGTACAGGTGATCACTACGAAGCTGGCATGCGTCAACATTACGAAGTCAAGGCCTGTTCGGCAGTGAATCCTGCACCAGAACATTTCACCTCCCCAGTGCACTACTATATAGCAGCAGAGGAAATGGAGTGGGATTATGCCCCAGACCGCACATGGGAATTGGAGAAACACAAATTTACAATGGTGAAAAGGTATTCACACAAACTTAAAAGCATATGTGTGCTTGAGACTCTATATTTCACACAAAGCTAGACACACAGATTTACCTATTTATTGTTATTTTTGGATTACTAGAATTTGTACACATTTAGACACATTAATGCACACATTATCTTTTTTACCATTTTTTATTTCCTGCTTTTCTCAGCCCTGGAAGTATTTTCCTTGAACAATCAGAAGATCAAATTGGTGGTAAATATAAGAAGGTGGTGTTTCGTGAATACACAGATGAAACATTTAACACAAGGAAACCCAGGCGTCCAGAGGAGGAGCACTTGGAAATAATGGGTATGGCACATCTGATTTTGGAAGTGTGAATTGTAAATTACGTTTTTTTCTTCTTCTAAAAAACACTCCTTAAGATTAAGTTGTAAATATTGCATTTCTGTAAGTCGTTTTGAAACCTGCTTCTCTATAATCATTCATATATACATACATATAAATGTATGTGTGTGTGTGTGTGTATGAGATGTAATTAGTAACAAAAACAATAAGCATCACACATTTAAAGATGAGTGTTAGATGAATATTCCCTATTGATAGAGCATGTCTCTTTTTTAGATCATTACCTTTGCTTTTGTGAATCTATAGTGAGTCTCATTTTTTCTGCAGGACCCATTATTAGAGCTCAGGTTGGTGAGACGATTCAAGTTGTGTTTAAAAACAACGCCATAAGGCCATATTCTATTCATGCCCATGGAGTGAAGACCAGTAAAACCCATCAGGATGGTGTTCAGCCAGGTGTGTTACTACAAAGATTTCTCTCATTTGTCTTTTTATTAGGGAACAAGTGATTTAATAGTATACCAATAAGTACACCTCTCTGTGTTCATGTGTTATAGGTGATACGATGACATACACCTGGACCATTCCAAAACGATCAGGTCCGGGTCCCAGTGATCCAAACTGTATAACGTTTGCCTACTACTCCTCGGTCAGCTTAGTTGAGGTATAAAGATGAAACCTGAAAGTGAAGTTGATAATGTGAGTTTTTACAGATTTACAGCTCTACTATGTGAATGTTCTTCAGGACTTGATGAGTGGTTTGGTGGGTCCACTAATAGTGTGCCGCAAAAACACCCTGGACACCAAAAGACGCAGAAAAGACATTGATAAAGAGTTTGCCCTCCTCTTTATGGTGTTTGATGAAAATAAGTCCCACTACCTGGATGAAAACATAGAAACTTACATGAAGGCAGACCCAGAAGAGTTTGACAAATATGATGGGGACTTTATGGAGAGCAACAAAATGCATGGTAAGTGTGTGCGTGCGTGCGTGTGTGTGTGTGTGTGTGTGTGTGTGTCTGTGTCTGTGTCTGTGTGTGCATGTGCATTGTCTATGTTACAAATTTACTGGAGAAATACATGGTGCCTTCAGATTGATTTTTTTGAAGAACTTAATATTCACTCTATCTTCCACAGGCATTAACGGAAAGTTGTACGCTAACCTCCATGGGTTGAATATGACAGAGAATGACAGGACCGAGTGGTACTTGATAGGACTGGGGAATGAAGTGGACATGCACACTGTGCATTTCCATGCTCAGAGCTTCATTTACAAAGTATATACATAAACACACCAGATGAAAAATAAAATTTATGGAGTGGCAAAGGGGTGGCATGAGGACAATGAGGAGTGCTGATGCCAAAGGAAGCATATTTCTTGTGAATTTATGACCTGACATACACATTCATGTCTGTAAATATGTGAATCAGGTGCATTTCCTCAGAGAAACCACAAAGCTATAATTTGATTGTCTAAAAATAATTTTAAATACAAAAAATAATAATATACAGGACAAGTAGACAGTAGATGTTGTCACACATTAAGAATGGTAAATTGCCATAATTGCCAGATCACCTTTTCCATTGAATTTACCACACATGTTTTTCACACAAGCAACAACTGTTTTAAGATTACCATTTATTCATCAGCACCAAAATAACAGTAAACTCTGATGTCAAACAGATAAATGCGGAGTATAATTATAATTCATTAGCATTACGTAGTATACTATTAATGGAAATAATTAAGATTTGATTCTTACCCAACATTTTATTATAGCTGTCATCTTAATTTGTTTGTATATTTATTTTATTTTTCTCGGATAGAAAAAATATCTGTCTGAATAATAAAAGCAGAGATCAGTAAAGAACAGAGGCAGTCTCTAGGGATTCAAACTTAGTGTTTGCAAGTCTTTTTGCATTATTCATTAAAGATACTGGGCTATAAGAAGCATTATTCATTAGTTGGGCTCTGCTGTTTGCACTTTGTGTTTTTGATTTACTATAAGCATTTGTTTTTTCTTATGAAAACCAAGTAATAGAATGACGTTTTACCATTACTTTGCATTACATCGTCTTTTTATCTCATCATATTGAAGCTCTGCTGATAAAGGCAGACTAGGAGACATTGCTTACATTTAGATTACATTGAGATACTGAATGCTAGGGTGATCTCCCCTCCATGCCACCCCGGTAGATCCACGCCCAAAACATACTAATGCATAAGTACAGCTTAAGTGTTAAAATGTCTCTCAAACACTCTGATTTTCTCTCCCTCAGATGAATCATTCTCATCGAGCTGATGTATACGACCTGTTCCCAGGAACATTTCAGACCATTGAGCTGACTGCAGGAAGTCCTGGGCAGTGGCTGCTTCACTGCCATGTGACCGACCACATCCATGCGGGCATGGAGGCCATTTTCACTGTTCATCCTAAAGGTTAGTAGTAAAAGTTTTCAAATAGAGCTGCAGAGCACCTAGCCTAGAGAGGTCAGCATATAGATGCTTTCACACCTAAACTCGAGTCTGTTTTTCCCCTTAGAGTTCAATTTGTTTGGTTGGTGTCAAATCTTTCTTCCAAACTCAGACTAACATTAGTGTCCAATACTGCCTCGGCTTCCTAGTATGTGTGTGTGTAAATACAGAGCCGACTACAGTAGTATATTGGGAATGTTCTTCTGCATTTGTGGATCTTTTGAAGCTTTTATTCACACACAGTAGAGAGTTGATCTACAAAGTATTTGCATCACCTCCACATTGCTTTGACACCAAATGATAACATAAATCAGGGTTCCCCAAATGGGTTTGTGAGGGAACTACAGGGGGTTCTTTATATTTTTAATAAGTTTCTGTTTTTAAACAGACGGGACAGTTTGCTCAGGGGATGATAAACTTGTTTTTGTTGCTGTTACTGCCTCAGAATTTAGCTGGAGACTGTGATAAATAGTAAATGGATTTTATCACAAGCTTTCCAATTGGTCACAGAGTAGGGGAGACGATGGAGGCAGTTTGTTAGGGGACTCCAAGATAGGATTCTGATCAGATTGAGAGATGAATCTCAGCAAAGAAGCAGCTTGCTAGAACACTGACAAACATTGACAATTTGTGCAAAATTCCAAATAAAACACGCCTGAACCAACCAATGAAGAACTTGAAAATTACAGGAAGGTTTGTTTGAGCTGGGCTCATTGAAACCGCTTCTCAAACAGGAAAAAATTTGGGACTTGTTTTTTTTTTTTGTCGGGAATTGTTTTGATTATTGGGTCATTGTTGTTTGTTAATTGTTACAATTTTACGTGAGCGACAGATTGCTAGAGGGGAGGGTTAGTGTCCAGCCCTCATGCTGGTGCACATAATCATCATAGAAGAGTTGTTGTGAGAGGAGGGGAACCTAGTGGAAAATAAATATTCTAAAAGTTAATTTTTTGCATGCCAAGTATACTACAAATACATTTACATTTTTATGTGCTTAATAAAAATACCATGCCATTGTACTTTTAGTATACTCAACTGGTATACTTAAAGATTGCTTAAGGATTAAGTTTGAACTTGATGCACTTTTTTATTGTGCGGAAGTAGTGCTGAAGTCCAACTAAAGATATACTGAAGTATATTTGATTGTGTTAAAGCGGAACTATTGCAAGTCAGAACAGTATGAAGGTCTGACCCGAGTTTGGAGTATGTAGCTTGAACGGTCTAGGAGGAGTTAGTGTCCAAAAATTTGTGGTCAGAAAAATAAGAAGAAGAAGAAGAAGAAGAAGAAGAAGTTTAAATAGGATTTCAGTAAGTTGGCTTTCTCAAGCCAACTTAATAACCAACTCTTTATTACCTTTGTCACCACATTCATTGTATGCAAAATAACCATCATGAAAGAAATTCACAAATTTTTATACTGTAAGAAATAAAAAGCTAACATTTTAAACCAAAAACGCATCAAGTAATTCTTAAGAGTAAATAATAATTATAATATTGATGATGATAATAATATTAATAACATTGGTTTAGTTTATGGGTCTGTCACGTGATGAAGGAACGACTCAAACCCAAAGACTTGTCAGATAAGAGGTGAGGTGATCTAATCATAAACTGAAGACCCAGGTAAAGAATGAATTAATCATTTGTGTTTCGTATAGCATTTTAGTTTTGTATTGTGTGTAGTGTGATCAACGTTTACGTAAGTACTAAACGTGTTAGGGAAGTAACGCGTAACATTTTAATTACATTTTCTAAAATGAATGAAATGGCTCGAAAAAAGATTTGTTAATTTTGCTGAACGAGACTCAAAGGACTGAGTCAGTAAAGTTATCTGAACTTCCCATCACTAGTGTGCACTCAGATGCTGCCATTCTCAGCGCTGTCAAAATAAAAGACCGGCGCGACGTCAAAATACATCAGCCAAGCAGAAAAATATATAAGCCATGGTGATATATATCAGTCGACCACTAGTATTGAGTAGTGATTCGGACATTTGATAAGTACATCATTCTTTTAAAGGAATTTGATGTACGAATGCGCACACTTTCATCAGTGGAGAGAAGGGGGAGTCAATGGAGACATTCGTAAGGGGATACAGAAGATGAATGTATTCTGATCAGATTGAGAGACAAATCTCTAAGAAAAGCTGCAGCTTCCAGGAACAGTGACAAACATTGACGATTTACTCAAAACTCTGACCAAAGTGAAACCAGTTTGAACAGAGTGAGAAGAAAACAGAGCTGAAATTGCACAAGAAACAACAAAACCAGAGAGAAGTGCAACAATGTTGACCATTTTGCTGTAGTGTGCCTTACCGTGATAAAGCAGTACAAGAAATTGTCATAAAAATGCTTGTCAGTGATTTCTTTGCTCTGTTTTGTGAGATGTTCTTGTGAAGGGGAGGGGAAGTTAATTTTTTTTTTTTAATTTAAGATTATAAGGGGACATTTCTTAAAAAAAAAAAATATGTGCATGAATAAATCATTCCATAAAAAATATTGAAAAATCTAAATTTTGATTTCATGGTGACTTTAAAGGTAGGCATGCATTGTTCAGTCAAGCACATGTTCTTGAGCTATTGCACAGGTCATGAGTAAATTCACCTGTTGTCCCAGTACCCGGTATACTATAGAAACTAATCCATATGAATTAAGCTGTTTTGTCCAAAGTTTCGGAAAAGACTTGATCCCTTTATATGATGAACAGATTTAATATAGGCTTTTATTCAATGTGAAATCAAAGTACAGAAACATCTGAAAAATTTCCACAGAAATGGGATACAGTTGAGCTAAATGTCAAAATGTCAGCACAACACAAGAAAGTCATTGCCCAGAAGTTGAAATTCAGATTTCTTCATGCACAGCAAAATCCCCAGTGTTAATTTAACACTTTGAGTGTGGACTCATATAAACACTGAAGCAGAGTTTAAGTTAATGAGATAATTAAGAAATTAATTGAGTTATGATTGACCATTATTGAAGACACATGATGTTAACAAGCAGACTCACCAAACAAGAAAATCACAACTTGTGTGTCACCATTATAGTGGTCAGTGTTTGCTTTAGTTGGGATCTTGACCCTTCAGTTATTTACTTTAGACTTTGTGGGCTGTGGTAACAGAATTATAACATACAGACCAGAGCAAAGGCAATCATGTGTGCTATTGATTGTGGTTTGAGCTAATTGTCATGGAGTGACCTGAACGCCTGAGTTCAGGTTTCTTTACTGAATACATAAATTAAGTGGAAAAAAAAGATAGCTATCCAGCATTTTTGGCATAATTTGACATGCTTTTAAAAGTTAGTTCTAGATAAAGAAAGTATTCTTTAGTTTAGACACACAGACATCAAGAATCAGCGTGAGCATCACAACAATGGTGACCATCAAAAAAGCATGTTGTAGCCAATAAAAACTCATCCATGGCTCCCATCATGCATTGCGGCATGAATAAATTATGAGCTGAACTGTCTTTTTAACTTTTTATTCTAACTATATTTTATTTTTGCTGATTTTATGTGAATTTTTTTGTGTCTAGTTTTGTGATGTTCAGAGTAGATCGGTTTATCTGAAAATGCTGTTTGTCACTGTTTTTGAGATTTATACGCTTTTTCTTGTTATCTTTCTGTGCCTAACGTTAAAACTCTTTACTAAAAGAAAAAATCAGAATCACTTGAAAGAGATGGCTACAACATGTATAGAAAATACAAACTCTTTCATTGTGGAATCAAAGCTGTTACAATCAATAATGATCAATAATCTTAGAGAAGAGACTGTAAATGAGTTCAGTGATTAAGGCCAAGCAACGATAACATTAAAACATAGTCATCAACACCCGATGATTTTTGCTCTTGGCTTGACACACTAATTTTAAGTTTAAGAAGTTACAAGCCAAGATCCCAACTAAAGCAAACACTGACCACTATAATGGTGACACACAAATTGTGATTTTTCTTGTTTGGTGAGTCTGCTTGTTAACATCAGGTGTCTTCAATAATGCTCAATCATAACTCAATTAACTTCTTAATTATCTCATTAACTTCAACTCTGCTTCAGTGTTACTTTTAACACTGCTTCAGTGTTTATGTGTGTCCACACTCAGAGTGTTAAATTAACACTGGAGATTTTGCTGTGTGGCTAGTTTTATCTTTCATATTTGCTTTGGTTTAAAAGAAATGCTGATTTCTTACCGTTACTTGGATTAGAGTTGTTCCACAAATAAAATGTTATTTGCCTTTATTGGAATGACAAATAATTGACTTTTTATTGCAAATATTCAAATATAGTTTTAAATATATAAAACTATACAACATGCAAAACAACATGCATTAAAGGGATAGGTTACCAAGAAATGAAACTGAAATAATTGTTTTCTCACACTGGTCTTTATCTAATGGCAAAACCTTTTCTTTTTTAGAACAGAAAAGGAGAATTAAAAAAAAATCTTCTTTCAAGTTTGCAAAAATGTAAAATCCAAAAGTACAAAATTTAAATGTAAACAACTCTTTAGAGAGGATGAATGACTAAACTGGTTAAAGTGAGTGACAATAGACTTATATGAATTTATATACATTCATTGTTTTTATTTCTATTTTACTTAGGGTCAACAAAGTCAACAGGATCATCAGGGAATGGTGACAATATTCCAGCCAATGGTAAATAAACTTTTATATTGACACCACTACCATGACATCACACGTCATCATTCGTCGTCTAGCTCTCACAATACACACATATACTGGTGTGCTGGTGTGCATTATAGCCTTTAATTATCGTTCTGTATTAATGAGCTGCTTACTGACACACACACAATATCGGAAAATCGCGCAGCTCACACATCCAGAAGAAAAGAAACTTGTCAATGCTGCCCCACAACTTTTTTTAAATACAGTTGAAATACTGATTTGCTACATTATATTTTCCAGCAACGAGAGGATACAATCGCTGTTTTTAAGTAAACTCATTCTAAAAAGATAAACGCACAGATGCGAATACACGCAACCTCCATCTCTCTCTCTCTCTCTCTCTCTCTCTCTCTCTCTCTTCCCACTGTGCAAAGTTACGTCCAGTGGACGTCTTTTTATGTCTTTGCAGATGTTGAAAAGACGTCCACTGAGGAGCCAGAATGAAAGTTTTTATGACGTCTTTGGTGACGTCTTCTGTACGTCCAATTTAGACGTTCAGAGAACCTCCTTTCAAGGTTAAAAACTAGTTCAAAAGTGGTCAGCGGAAATATTTCAACATCATTTAAGGTTCATTTAGACATCATTTATACTGTTTCTGGACCAAATCAACAGTCTCAGGATGCATTAGATTTAGACTCGTGTTATTTCAATGTAATTTCCAGACACTGTGTTTTCCTAAAATCAAGAAAATAAAATAATCTTCATGAAATAATGAAATAACTGACGATTGAGCATGTGGTAAAATCAACTGCAAAACAAAGACATTAAATCTCTGAAGATCTCAGCAGAGGAGGATCAAACATCTCCACAAACATGGAATCATTAGATTGACTTTATTTCTGCCAGACATCTAGAGAAGCTCTTATTGAGAATTAACAGAGGTTTAAAACCCTCAAAGGGTCCTCATTTCCTGTTAACGAATCTGGTCGTTGGGGTATATATGACCCCAAAATTGAAAGCATAATTGTAGAAAAAATATACATTTTCAATAATACAAATAATATATAATTTTTTTTGTTTACTCCTCAACTATGCATTTATGCTGTGTTTTGGGAGATTTGAAGTACTTTTGTACCCATTTAACACACACATCTGCAACTACACCATTAGCTTGCATGTGAAATATCATTTTTTTATTAAAAAATCACTTAAATTATTATCTAAATTTATTTTAAACTGTTTCTGGATATAGATCTAGGTGCTATGTGTAGAATGCTGCCATCTGGAGGTTAGTGAAAAAACTAAGGAGATTAGTATTTAAGCAATAACTTGTTTTGACCACCAGAGGGCCATTGAAAGCCATTCATTTTACTGGATGTGGCCAACTGCTCATAAATGCCACCTAGGTCACACCTAAAGGACACAACTCTGAGTCAGACTGTAGTTGCATATTATTGAACATTTGAATGATTCAAATGCATAAAAAATAAAATAAAAAAATAACTTTAGAATGTAAACAAATAAAAAAAAGTGTAAATAACCAACAGCAATATCCAGAAATAAACAGGAGTAAAAGTATAGGCCTACAACAAATATTTTTTTTTTTACAATGACATTCTGAACACTGAACATAAAAGCAATACCAAACTACCAAAAAATATGTGAAATACATGGTGTAAAACACATAAAATAATCATTCCATACACATTTTGTGAGTGAATGTGAGTTAGAGAGGGAGAGAGAGCATGTGTGCCTGTGTCTCTCTCTCTCTCTCTGTCTCTGTCTCTGTTCTCTCTCTCTCTCTCTCTCTCTCTCTCTCTCTCTCTCTCTCTCTCTCTCTCTCTCTCTGTGTGTGTGTGTGTGTGTGTGTGTGTGTAAGTGTCTTTGTGTGTGTGTTTGAGAGAGAGTGTGAGTGAGAGGGAGAGAGAGAGTATGTGTGCCTGTGTGTCTCTCTGTGTGTGTGTGTGTGTGTGTGTGTGTGTGTGTGTGTGTGTAAGTGTGTGTGTAAGTGTTTTTGTGTGTGTGTGTGTGTGTGTGTGTGTGTGTGTGTGTGTGTGTGTGTGTGTGTGTGAGAGAGAGAGAGCGAGAGGGCAAAAGAGAGCATGTGTGCGTGGGTCTCTGTGTGAGTGTCTCTCTGTGTGTGTGTGTGTGTGTGTATCTGTGTGTCTGTGTGAGTGTAAGTGTGTGTGTGTGTGTGAGAGAGAGAGAGAGATGTAGAGAAAGTGTGAGTAAGAGAAAGAGGGAGAGAGGGCAAGTGTGCCTGGGTCTCTGTGTGAGTGTAAGTGTCTTTGTGTGTGTGTGTGTGTGTGTGTGAGAGTGTAAGTGTCTTTTGTGTTTGTGTGTGTGTGTGTGTGTGTGTGTGTGTGTGTGTGTGTGTGAGTGAGTGAGTGAGAGAGTGTGAGAGAGGAAGAGAGAGCGTGTAGAGTGGAGAGCGTCTCTTTCTGAGTGTGTGTGTGTGTGTGTGGTTGTGTAGGTGTGTGTGTTTGTGTGTGCACATTAGGTCTCACCCCTTTATATCTTTTTTTCTGCATGTGTGGCTGATTTTATTTGACAAATCGTATTTGCCAAATTCTATACAAATGCTCTCTGTGGCATACCTGTGTGTGTTTGTGTGTGTGTGTGTTTGTGTGTGTGTGTGTGAGCATGTGTTTTCTACATTGCATTTGTGCTCAAGTACCAGGCCTTAATTTCTGTGTGAAAATTTTCAGATTTATGTTGCATTTATTTTATTTTTTGGGGGGACAAATGGAAAAAAAACACGTTTTTTTGCATTTCCCATTCATTTTCAATTGGGGTCATATTGACCCCAATGACCAGATTAAGCTACTTTTTTTTTTACACATCTTCAGAACAACCGAATCAAGCCCAGTTTTTTTGTGTATGTATAGATAGATAATGTAGGAAAAGTCACAAAATTTTAATCCTCTGAGATGAAGGGAATCCTTTTTTTTAACTAATGAAAAGTCGATTGGGGTCATATTGACCCCAAGGACCGATTGAGGGTTTTAAATGTTGATATTTGATTCATTTGAAGTCACCATTGTGGTGGACAGTGTTTGGTTTAGTTGGGATCTTGGTCCTCATACTTCTTGTGTTAGCTTGTCTCTGGCTGTTATAACTGTGTGTTATAAAACACTCTTAAGCATTAAGATTAAGTGTTATCATCTTGCTTTTAATGGTGATTAAACTATAGCACAATACGTTATTAATGTTTTGTTGCAATTCTGTATTTATTTTCATGGACAGACACCTTGTAGAAAAAAGGAATGTACTTATTTTTAAAAAACATATCATGTAGTCACACACAGACATCAAGATTGTGGATATGCATCACATCAATGGTGACAATTAAAACTAAAAAGGTCTGGAAAATAACGATGAGTTTGTGCTATGAAGCAGTTTTGATTGTCACCATTGTGGTTTAGGAGATATATACAAACAAAACAACACTTATTTCATGACCTCAGATACTTGTAATGTGATGACTTTATCATCACCAACAAAGAGCTGATAACACCTGAGCTCTCTTAAATTTGTCTTTCTTTGCTACAACAACAGTGTTTCACAAACACACAGTTATAACAGCCACAGACAAGCTCACCTTTCTGGACATGGACAGTAGACCGTACACACAGCTTCAATGGAGGGACTGAGAGCTCTCGGACTAAATCTAAAATATCTTAAACTGTGTCCCGAAGATGAACGGAGGTCTCACGGGTTTGGAACGACATGAGGGTGTGTTATTAATGTTAACATAATTAACATAATTTTCATTTTTCGGTGAACTAACCCTTTAACTTTTAATGTAAACAACTCTTTAGAGAGGATAAATGACTAAACTGGACAAAGTGAGTGACAATAAACTTACATGAATTTATATACATTAATTGTTTTTATTTCTATTTTACTTAGGGTCAACAAAGTCAACAGGATCATCACGGACTGGCAAAATTCCAGACAGTGGTAAATAAACTTTTATATTCACAGCGTTATTTATGTTCTTTAATAAATTTAATAAAATCATGTAATGTTCATGGAATGTTTTCACATTGTTTTTTTTTTTTCAGCCTTCAGTCATTTTAGAAATCCATCGACTGTGATGTTGTGTTTCCTTGGATTTGTCCTATCATACTTTGTAGCACACTGAAAAAAAGGAACAAAGTGACCATGAGCCCTCAGAATGAATATTTATTGCTGTGATGGTGATGCTCACTACTTAGTTACCTCATCTAGCATTCGCACTGCATTGCTGGAAACTTCTCAGATTTTGAGGGAAACAACTACTGAACAAATGAGAAATAAATATTAGTCTTTCTAGTTTTTGCTTTGACATGCAAGTAATGATTAATTTAATTGTCTAATCTTTCAGTTAATAAAATCAGCTTAAAGAACAGTACTATTCAAGCCTCTTGCGGCTACTTAAAAATATCAGTCCATCACAGTTTTACCATAGAGCTCCATTATGATATAAACATTTAACTGCTAAATAAACTAGATAGTTTAGTCTCCAGCACATTTTAAACGTCTGAGCATCCTAGAGCAGAGGCCTTGAAGTGGGGACTTTGGAGGGAACAGGGCTCTTGTGTTTCGTCTAGAGTACACTTGATGAAGGGAGCAATGAAAGACAATGTATCTTGTCCATGATCTTTGCCTGGAATGTTACCATGACAACAGCATTCATCAGCTCATTAGCTGTACACAACAGGAATCTCTTATTATTGCTGCAGCACAAAAACACTGTTTGGAATTACACCTCAGGGTTTGCAGTCTACACTAACAAGCTAGTTAATGGAATCAGATATATTAGATAAAGCAAACACGCAAAATGTGAAATTATTGCCTTGGTAGCAGAGTAAAAGTAAGATGAATAATGAGTGTGTGAATGAATAAGATTTGTTTTTATGGCTTTACATATTTTACATTTGTTTTAAGATTGTTGTGCAACATTTCTATTTTTAATTTGAACTATTTTTAATCTTAATTGTGCACTGTTTATGAACTTATCACAACTTGTCAGCTGGATATAATAAATAATAAAATGAATAAAATAAAGAGCCGAATTATGAATGTTATTAGTACTATTAGTATTTTGAAGAATGGTATTTGAGTGGTTTATAAGTATATGTATCCAAAGGGTTTGTATGTCATATTGTCATACAGCGTGCATTTCACATTGGTTTTACATTATACATTTTACCATCATTTCATATGCATTTGTTTGAGCATTCAATACATTGTAATGGTTGTAACATCCGGATTTACAATTTTACCCACAATTTACTTGTATATTTTAACTTTTTGTTTTGGGCTCCAGATAGAAATAATTATTTCCCCATATATATTTCCCCACATGGGCCAATAACAACTTTGCAAGGACAGTCTGGCACTTACTGTCTGTAAGTTTTCATATTTATAGAATTTACCACTGATGATTCAAACAGGAGTTTTGAGCATATAAGTTATAATCAGTAATTATGTCCACACTGGAAGAAGCAAATGCATTGTTTATAATGGGTTTTATTGGTTTTGTCTCGTCGCGCCGGGACACACGGTATCACAGAATTTAAGGAGCATAACATTTCTGTCACATGCTTGAGGCATTCAACCATTCACAATGCACTGGATAGCACACCTCGTTTTCAGAATGATGAGCTTTGTAAAAATCGATGTTTCAGAAAGGCGGTGCATTTAGGAGAAACAATAATGTACAGTATGCTCACAATTTTCTTTTTAGCAACATCATATGACCCCTTTAAAGGAGAAAAATATGAATATACTAGTCAGAGCCCAGACTGAAGCCCCACTGAAAATCTGTGGAATGAACTGAAGACTGCAGTCCAGACTGCAGACAAATGCTCACCATCAAATTTAACTGAACTTGAGCAGTTCTGCAAAGATGATTGGGCAAATATTGCAAAGTCTAGATGTGCAAAGTTACTAGAGACAAATCCCAGCAGACTAAAGGCTGTAATTAAAGGAAAGGTGGTTCAACAAAATACTCAGTGATTCAGTTTTTTTGGCCCCTACTCTTTTTCAAAGGACATCCTGGGATTTTTAATGACCACAGAAGAGTCAAGACCTCGGTTTAACATCTCATCAGAAAGACGGTCCTTTTTGTCAGTACAGTGTCCCCATCACTACACTGGGGCGCTAGGACCCACACAGACCTCATGGTGAGCACCCTCTGCTGGTCTTACTAACACCTCTTCCAGCAGCAGCCTAGTTTTCCCAGGAGGTCTCCCATCCAGGTCATCCAGCTCAACCCTGCTTAGCTTCAGTGGGTGACCCGTCTTGGGCTGCAGAGTGATAGCTGCTATTAAAGGGGATGATTCTATTTTATATACGGTACTCACTGTACACTGTAACTTAAAAAATATATATATATTTCTAAGGTGGAAGACTGCGGTTCTGCAAACCCTTGAAATTACTTTCAAAAAACTGATTGCTATCCAAGAATACATAGGCCTATAATTTCTTTACTGATGAAGATGAAAACTTAGTTGATGAAGGCTTAACTGAGAAGATGACAGACCATATTTTGGCATCAAATGTTCAAATTTCTAAATTATATTGTCTTGTTCAATTTTTACATTGACACAAAACTGGAACTTTAGAGATGGGCATATCCAGAAAGAAATAAATAAAGAAAGAATAGTGTCATTGTTTAATTCAATCAAATTCCGCTATAAAGCAGCAGTAGTGCTTCAGAAAACAGTGATGTCATCATCCAACTTCGTTTAGGTCTCTTTTTTATCTATTTATTTATTTTTGATGTGACTGTGCTGGAAGAAGTAAATATGGGCAAACTAAAATATCTAAGTGACTTTGATAAGAGTCAAATAGTGTTGGATAGATGGTTGGGTCAGAGCATCTCTAAAACAGAAAGTATTATGGGGTGTTCCTGGTATGAATTGGTTAATACCTACCAAAAGTGATGATGGAAGGACAGCTGCTGATAACACAAAACTCTGCAGGACAGTGGCCCCCTTCAAAGGTTTAGTCCTGAAAATGGGAGACAAAAAAGTTCAAGACCCACATAGCAACATTGTGTCGGCCCAGATCCGGCCCACATCTGGCACATGTGGAAAGATGATCTGGCCCACATGCAGTGTGGAATGATGGCACTTGGGCGGACCGCTCCTGTTTGAAAGATTTGAGCCACAAGCAGGCCATAGCAATGCCACATGTCAGCCAAGAGTAAAGAAATTAACCAGAACTGGACCTTATCTGAGCCACAAAATCTGTGTATATTTAATATGAAGTAATTTCAGCCTTAATAAGCCTGTTAACAAGCAAAATCACTGAAGGAAAGAAGAGAACAGAAAAAGAGATGAGCAGAAACACAAGAACTACAACTGACTTCAGCCACAAACTTAGTTGAAATCAATTGAAGATAAAATAAGACATTAAATCTCTGGAGATCTCAGCAGAGGAGGATTAAACAACTCCACAAACAGCTTTACAAGCTTCACTTATTACTAACCAGACTGACTTTATTTCTGTTAGACATCTACAAAAGTTTTTATTGAGAATTAACAGAGGTTTAACTCTAATATGTGTCACCATAACAGTGATCAGTGTTTCCATTAGTTACACTATCAACTCTTATAATATCTTTTGTCTATTTTAGCTGCTGTGACGGTGTGTTTGTTAAACACATTTGCGACATTAAAGAAAGCTAAATTGAATTTAGGTCAGGTGATGGCGGTTATCTGTTGATGGTTTTATAATCATCATTAAACAGGCTTATTTGCTATTTTTGAATTGTTTCATTAATATATTCACATCACAAACCATGTGTTTCTGCAGCATGAGAACCAGCAATATTACAACAATCAGTTAGAAGATTTTAACTAACATGAAAAAGTCAATCTATGATGACACACACACAGACATCAACAGTCAGCACATGTACCTTGCTGCAATGCATGCTGTAATATGGTTTGTAATATGAATGTATCATTGGAACAACATAATTGTTAGATTAAAAAAACATCAGTGAACCAGTGTACTTCATGATGATTATAAAACCATCAACAGATAACAGCCGTCACTTGATATCATGTCACTCTAGCTTTCTTTGAAGCTGCAAATGTGTTTAACAAACAAACCATCACAGCCGCCAAAAAAAGACAAAATATATAATAAGAGTTAAGAGTCCAACTAATGAAAACACTAATCACCGTTATGGTGAAACACATTAGAGTTAAACCTCTGTTAATTCTCAATAAAAACTTTTGTAGATGTGTAACAGAAATAAAGTCAGTCTGGTTAGTAATAAGTGAAGCTTGTAAAGCTGTTTGTGGAGTTGTTTAATCCTCCTCTGCTGAGATCTTGAGAGATTTAATGTATTCTTTTATCTTCAATTGATTTCATCTAAGTTTGTGGCTGAAGTCAGTTGTAGTTCTTGAGTTTCTGCTCATCTCTTTTTCTGTTCTCTTCTTTCCTTCAGTGATTCTGCTTGTTAACAGGCTTATTAAGGCTGAAATTACTTCATATTTAATATATACACAGATTTTGTGGCTCAGATAAGGTCCAGTTCTGTTTAATTTCTTGACTTTTTGCTGACATGTGGCATTGCTATGGCCTGCTTGTGGCTCAAATCTGGCAAACAGGAGCAGTCCGCCCAAGTGCCATCTTTCCACGGGTGCCAGATGTGGGCCGGGTCTGGCCCGAAACAATATTGCTATGTGGGGATGCACTGAATCCGGTAAAAGGAAATCTTGTATGCAGCAGCAGGTCAATGAGCCCAAAAGGGCCCACGTCTGACCTCTATTTATCTCTCTGCACTGGCTACCGATTGCGGTTCGTATCAAGTTCAAGTCATTGATACTTGCATGTAGAACAGACCTATTTCCACTCACTATTGTGAATCTACAACCCCTCCAGAAGTCTGAGATCCGCTAGTGAGCGATGCCTCGTGGTCCCATCACAGAGAGGCTCAAAATCACTTCCCAGAACATTTTTGCTCATCATTCTGGGCTGGTGGAATGATCTTCCCACCCCTATATGGAAAGATGAATCCCTGACAATTTTCAAAGGGCCAGCTGAAAAACTCATCTCTCTTTAGTCAACATATAACTAAATCTTAATTTAATAAAAAATAACTTTCACTTTCCTTAATCCCTCACTGTTCTAGCTTGTACTAAAATGAGCAGTAGTTGCGTTTACATGGATCATTCTAACCCGATAGTAATCGGACTAGAAGCACAATCAGAATAAAAAAGTCACATGTAAACACGCCAATTGGATTGAATTGGCCAGATCTGACAAAATTTTTGATTGGATTGTAAGGGGTGATTTATTCCTTTTGTAATCCGAGCCAGAGGACATCTAAACAGTTGATCAGATTGAAAACCGAAACTGGAGAGTACTGCAGATGGGCAGTGACAAAGAAATTACGTATGACGCGTGGAATGAGCTGTTCTTCCTGGAGAATAAAGTGTCATAAATGACTGTCCAGTCATTATAAAACTCCCCTTTCACTCAGGGTCTGTAAAACCACCAGTCCTTGTTTAAGACTTTTATCAACTGACGACTGGTTTTTGATGCTGGAAGGGGCATTTTTGCTACTTTTTTTTAAAGTAAGCAGCACTGCACAGCAGTCCATGTGCAGGTTATCTCTTAATTAGGACCCGAAGTAGATAAATATCACATGTGGTTTTTAAATCAGGTTGCGGCAACAGTGGAAAACTCTGTATATTGATGCAGCGTGCGCATGTCAAAAGATTACATCTGATCAGAATAGTGACATATAAATGCGCATATAAACCTGATCACTTTATTGAATGTCCATGTAAACACTACATTTAGATTCGTCCCGATGGAAGCAAAAAGTGTCCATGTAAGGTACCTAGTGTCTTAAAAGTTGTATTACGAGCATTTCCTGTCTTATTTTGCCTTATATTTATTGCATGTTGTATTCCTCGATTCCTCGAAAATATATAATTTGGTAATGGCAGAAAGTAAAAGGGATTATGAGGCATTTTTGCAATGCCTCCAAGAGTGTGTTTCCAAAAATACACCAACACATTAACTTTCAAACACGAGGTAATAACATCTTAGACTTTGTTTACACATCACGGAGAGGAGCCACAGATCACCTCACTGTCATGCTAATGCCTGCATACAGACCGCTCATTAAAGTCACCAAACCAGTTCAAAAACAGATTCAAGTGTGGCCGGAAGGGTCATGTCGTCAGAGGCTCTTCAAGACTGCTTTGACACAACTGACTGGAACATGTTTAAGCAGGCTGCCACATACAATAACACCACTGACCTCCAGGAGTACTCAGAGACTGTCACTGCCTATATCACAAGTGTATTGATGATGTAACATTCACAAAAACCATCACTGTCCGGGCCAACCAGAAGCCATGGATGACAGGGGAGGTCTACAGACTCCTGAAGACACAGAACGCTGCCTTCAGAACTGGAGATGAGGTGGGCCTGAGAACAGCCAGGGCCAACCTGTCCCGCGGCATCAGAGAGGCTAAGAGACAGCACTCCAGGAGGATAGCCCATCAATTCAGCGACAGCAGAGACACTAGGAACCTGTGAAAGGGGATACAGACTATTACGGACTACAAGCCCCCACCACGGACCTGTGACAACAACATCTCTCTACTGAACGAGCTGAACACCTTCTTCGCTCGCTTTGAGCAACAAAACGGCACCACTGCACAAAAGACTCCACCTCCTCCCGGCGACCAGGTGATGATGCTGACCCCAGACAGCGTGAGGAGATCCTTCAGCAGGATCAATGCACGCAAAGCTCCGGGTCCTGACAACATGCTTGGGCGTGTACTGAGAGATGGCTTCACATCTCACTTAGGCTCATGTTCCCACATGTTTCAAAGCTACCACCATCATTCCAGTCCCGAAGAAGCCATCTCCTTTCCTGCTTCAATGACTACCGTCCTGTTGCACTTACCCCTATTATCATGAAGTGCTTTGAACGGCTAGTCATGCACCACATCATTATGCAGCACTGGTCTGCTCTCACTACCTCATTCAGCATGGAACTGACGCCATTCTTCTACCTCATCAGTCAGTTAAATAAAATAACTACTCTTGAGCCCTTAGTCACTTTAATCAGAATGAATAAGCTTTTTTGCACTAAAAATATTTTTATCTGCACTGTTTGTTCACTTCACTTGTTTGCACTCTATCTCCCATGTGCCTTGCGCTGCTTTATTTAACTTTATTTTTATTATATGCATTTTTTGTACATGCCCTTATTGTATAGTTGTATCTTATATTTTATATTTGATCTAGATTTTTAGGCTCTACTGTTATCTGTATGCACCGGGGGTCTGAGAGTAACGCAATTTCTATATTCTCTATGTATGTACTGTACATGTGGAAGAATTTACAATAAAGCAGACTTGACTTGATTTCTGAAAATGTTCAGGGACCGTTCATGCTTTTATGAAAAGATGTGTCATGATCCCAGTTCTTTCTCTTTTCTATCTCTGTCTCCATCTGCTGGTTCTTTCTTTTCCTTTGCGCTCTCTTATCTCTACTCTCATCATCTTCAGCTGTTCCTCATTCTCTCCCGCTCACCTGCTCTCTATCTCCTATCATTAGGCTCTCTATTTCTAGCTCTGTCTCTTTCCATTCCCTGTTGGATTATTACTAACCACTTCAGATGTTTCTGACGTTTTTTGTGCTTTACCTACAGACCAATAGTCTTGTCCTGTCTAGTCTTGTCGTTTGGAGAGTCTTGTGTGGACTGTTTGTTACCTGTCTTGTTCTCCGCCCAGTTTACTGCCGTGAGGAGTAACGAGGGGTCCGCCGCCTCACCGTCTCGCTGATCAGTGGCTTCTCGGACCAGCCACTTAGGCTTCATTGTCTCATCCAGGAATTATCCCTGTACTCTGCCTTTGTTTTTCGGCAGTTGCGGCTTTGCCTTATTTCTATTAAAAGAGGATTAACCTGCCATTCGCCTCCTGGGTTCTCTCTCTCTCTGTTCCGTGACAAGATGAACATTATTTTCACATATCATCTTGACTATAAAAATCTCATCTACTCGAATGTTACAGTATTCGCTTCAGTAGCCTACAGTACATCACCTGGTGACGGCTGCATAAAATGCTTAGACTAGTCTTACAACTAAGTCATCTATTTATTTATTTTCTTAAAAACAACAATTTTTAAAAGTGAGTTGCATAAAAAATAATTAAAAATAATAATAATAATTATAAAAAACATAGATTGTCCTAATTTGAATCAGGAAAGATTGATTCTAACACTAGATTTATGCAACTGGCCCCTGAACTTGTTGAAATTGAGGGCCAGTCACAGAACTGATCACAATTATCAAAGCTTTCTGGCAATAAAGCATGTTATTGCTTTCCAAACAATTTAAACCAATTGTATAATAGTCATAAATGCATCTCTCTCTCTCTCTCTCTCTCTCTCTCTCTCTTGTTTTCCACATTGTGCTGCAAACTCACATCTGCTGTCCTGTAACAGAGCAGTAAAAACTAAGGGGCAGTTGTTCAAAAAGTTTGATCTGGATCAGAATGATCTGGATTTGGAAATCCAATGTTTTGTTTGCTATCCAGAATCAGGTAAGCATCTTACTTTTTGAACTGTTTTTTTAAAGCAAAATTGGATTGGATCACCCTGATCCAGATACACACTTTTAAAGAATTTCCAAATCTGTATTGCTAATTTTCTACAGAGCCCATAAAGGGACATGAAAAAGCCCAACCCAAAAAAGCCAATGTTTTGAATTCTATTTTTACATTGCGTTTACACAAATAACTACTTCTGACGGGCTAATCTCTAAAAATAAATAAAACAAATTATTTCATTTTTGTTCCTGAAATCCACCCTTCTGATGGGATCAGAATAATCCAGTTTTTTTTTTTAATCAAAATTAATAAAAATAAAAAAACTTTTTGAACAACACAAATTGAGGATTTAATCCAGATTAAAACCTAGTTGTTATTTTGTGATCTAATCCTAATTCAGAATCCTTTTTTATTTGTTTTATTTTTTTTTTATTTTAAACAACTAATTTTCAAGATTTAATCCAATCCGAAGGCCAAAATCCGGTCCGGCCACAGGTGATCACCGAGGACCCTGATATGGACCACTGTCCCAGAACTCATCTTTCTGGAGGTCGAGTGCTCGATTGTGACTGGAAGTGACATCGTGGACAGAGGCTGGATGGCGGAAGGGAGAATGTCATGGGGAAATGAGTCGGATGGCAACAATGAGCAAGACATGGAGTATCAGGAAGTAAGATTTAATAAAAGGGAAAAAAGGAAGCATAGGTGATGGATCTGATTTGGAGGAAATAATGAACTAATCAAGCGGTTCGAGAAATGAAGCTGATAAGGAGGCGGAAGAAAGATAAATCAAAGTGATAATTACTTTTGCTAAACAGTCAGAACAACAAATGCATCCAGTTAAACTATCAAAAGCAATTGAGAAAGAGATAGGAATAGTGACAGCTGTATCCTTTCTTAGTAATGGAAGAATAATGATTAAATGCAAGGACGGGAAACAGAAACAAAAGATTCAGAAAATGAAAACACTAGTTGGAGGAAAGATAACATGTTCAGAAATAGGCGATAAAGCTAGAGGGGTCATTTCAGGAGTACCCCTCAATGTAAGCATGGAAGACATTAAAGGAAGTCTGTATGGAGGCATAGTTACTTCTGCTAGAAGATTGCAGATGGTGAAAGACGATAAAAGATGTGATAGCACAAGTGTGATGATCCAGTTCGAAGGGAGCACTTTACAGATAAGGGTAAAGCTCGGATTTAAAAGCTTTTCGGTTAGAGAGTACATGCCTCCACCTTTGAGATGTTTTAAATGTCAGAGAATGGAAAATATGGCAAATCTGTCCAAAGGAAAAATGCGATGTGCGAAGTGTGGAGGAGAACATAAATATGGCAAGTTCAAGGAGAGAGCAGAGATCAAATGCTGTAACTGTGGTGGAGGACATAGTGCAGCGTACGCAGGATTCCCTGTACAACAAGAAGCTCAGGAAATACAAAAAGTTAAAACAATGCAAAAGCTAATGTATGCAGAAGCTACTCGTAAGATAAAAGCCATAGATGGGACAAAAAGAAATAATGATCAAGGAAACAGTGTATTCTAATGAACAAAAAAAAATTAAATCACGATCCAAGGAATGAATCAGATCTGCACTTCATGGTAAATAAAATTGATTTTGTGGCATTTATTTGTGCTGTAATGATACTTACACAGCAAAATCCCCAGTGTTAATTTAACACTCTGAGTGTGGACTCATATAAACACTGAAGCAGTGTTAAAAGTAACACTGAAGCAGAGTTGAAGTTAATGAGATAATTAAGAAATTAATTGAGTTATGATTGACCATTATTGAAGACACCTGATGTTAACATGCAGAATCACCAAACAAGAAAATCACAATTTGTGTGTCACCATTATAGTGGTCAGTGTTTGCTTTAGTTGTGATCTTGGCTTGAATAAACCAGTGAGTGTAGTGGACCTATTGAGAAACGGTTTGAGAGTTAATCAGGTATATATGGCGGTTATAACCTTTTTAAAGTGTACAGGATTCAAGGATACAGATGTAATGCTTTCATCCATCTCAGAGAGTGAGGAGCCTACTGTGGAGGAGCTGAACACGCAGCGCCAGTTAAAGCATGGGATCTGATCCTCTGGGGGTGGGTGGGGCAATTAAATAAAAATTATACAGAACAGGTACATCACTCATGCAAGTAAATAAGCTATACAGTAGGTGGCGGTAATACTTCAAAGGAGTGAATGGCCATATAACAAGAAGAAGAAGAAGAAGAAGAAGAAGAAGAAGAACGAGAAGGGTATTCCTGCACAACCGGAGGCTGCAGTTTCAGGACCGCAACTCTTGGACCGCAGCTTTAGGACCCTAGTCTTTTTGTGACAGCGCCACCTACCGTACTGGATCAACACTAATTAAAGATGGACGACGTGGACAGCAATCAGATGGTGAGTACCTAAATTTAATAAAGTTTTATTTTATAACGTTTAAACGGTGCGAAGTGTACATAGTGAGAACTGCTAACTATGAATTAATAATTAATTCCCACCAAATTAAGAATTCGTGAGCTAGTTTTATTAATTACTACGACGTTAATTCGTGGCCATGATTTCATAAATCCTTGTTGAGTTTTAATGACAAAGTATTATAACCTGCACATTAATTAAACTTATCAGATGAGAAGAGTATGGTTGATGTAAGGTTTTTAAGATTTACCTGCAGCTTAATGTATTAATGTGAATACTGGCTTAATAGTCGTTGTTTTTCCATATTTACGTATAAAATATCTTAAACTGCACTGACTGCCTAGTTGCAGTATGTGTTAGCCTGTTGTTTTGGCTTTGTTTTGCAATGATGAATGAGGCGTTTGGCAATTTTAATAGCTTGTTACAATTTAGCCTAATCTGCAGGTCTACTCCACATACAGTCCATTGATATTATGTGTTAGTTTCTGTCATGTTCTGCATGGCCAATAGGATGTGATTTTATGGATTTGGATAGGCTCATTGTAGGACAGTTGATTAAAAAAGGCACTAGGGATATTTTCATCATCTCAAAATATTCTAACAAGTAGGCTCTCTATTTTTCAAGATACATATAACAATCCAAAAAGGGAGATCCCTTCCCAAATTGAAGAAATGCATCACATGCTGCAAGGAATTTCACTTTTCATATGTATATATATATATATATATATATATATATATATATATATATATATATACCAGTTGAATATGTTAAACAAATGTTTCTTATTTATCTCTCTCTCTGTCTCTCGCTCTCTCTTTCTCTAGAGTTGAAGCCTACAGCCATTCTATCCATGCAGCAACTGATGGAAAAGGGGTGCACTTTGGTGCTGTTGTTGCAAAAATGACATATATATATATATATATATATATATATATATATATATATATATATATATATATATATATATATATATATATTTATATTTATATATAAATAAACATTCTTGTGTCTTGTCTTGCCTCTCAACAACTTTTAAAATATCGGCTGTAATTTTAGTGACTCCATACGCTGATTCCAACTTTAACTTACCTGATAATGATAACAATTATCAAAGCTTTCTGGCAATAAAGCATGTTATTGCTTTCCAAACAATTTAAACCAATTGTATAATAGTCATAAATGCATCTCTCTCTCTCTCTCTCTCTCTCTCTCTCTTGTTTTCCACATTGTGCTGCAAACTCAGATCTGCTGTCCTGTAACAGAGCAGTAAAAACTAAGGGGCAGTATATATATATATATATATATATATATATATATATATATATATATATATATATATATATATATATACATATATATATATATTTATATATAAATAAACATTCTTGAATTATTCTTGTGTCTTGTCTTGCCTCTCAACAACTTTTAAAATATCGGCTGTAATTTTAGTGACTCCATACGCTGATTGCAACTGTAACTTACCTGATAATGAGCTAATTCACCTTAAGGAGGTTAATCAATATACTGTATAATTCAAGAGACTAAGACTTTTAAGGTTCTTCATTTTTTACAATTGTTTTAAAATTGATATACATAAATTTTACAAAATTGATATACATAAATTTTACAAAATTGATATTTCATTTATATTTTTTGTAAATTCATGTTTTAATGTAAAATTGTGACTCAAAGCACACTTAGTAGTTAACCTCTGCTGCATTTTGAATCAAAAATCACATTTAAAAACAAATACTACTGAGCTTAATAGATTGATGCTATACACAAAGTAACGTGACTGCAAACTAAACCAACAGGGTACTAGAACTGCGGTCCTGAAACTGCAGTCATCGCTATATCATCCAGTACGATAGGTGGCGCTGTCACGGAAAACTAGGGTCCTAGAACTGCGGTCCTGAATCTGCAGCCTCCGGCTGTGCAGGAACCTTTTACTGTCTATGGCAGGAACATACTATTGAGAAGAACTCGCCTTTCTCCTCCTCCGGTAAAGCAGGCGGCGCTCTGCAATTATTTATTGATTTTGCAGCCAGACAGTATAGATCATAGAAGAAAAAGAAAATGAAAACTAAGCGCAACAAGTACAACGAAACAAATCGCGGAAATGGTGTCATTGTTTGCGTGTTTACATCTAAAACCAATTGCTGCATCTGTTAACACGTAAATCGTGTAACTATTGCGAGAATGAGCACATTTTGAGCAAGCATCTGCTTTCTTTTCCAGTCAGTCCAAAGTTGGATGGATGTTTGTGTTTAGAGAATTTGTAGATAGTATAAGAGAAGGTCATGGCGATAGCGCACGCCGCCACAGAGTACTTGTTCACGGACTTCGTGCTGAAGGAGCCCTCGTCAGAGAACAGGTACAAAGGCATCCGTCTGGATCTGGCCCTGGATAAGATGGTCACCTGCGTGGCTGTGGGGCTGCCTCTGCTGCTCATCTCTCTCGCCTTCGCTCAGGAGGTGTCTGTCGGTAGGACATTTTCTCACGCTCGTCATGAGATAGTATGCGTAAAGATCATATGCTGCTTCTCTGTTCAGTTTCTCAGAGTTTCACTTCACACAAGAACTCATATTTAACTGATGATGCGGATTTATTCATTGTTGAGAGCAGTAAAGGCATGCATGGCTAGAAATGCATTTCTTACGTGCTGGATTTTCTTTTGATGTTTTAAACTGAGCTTTTGTTTTATTCAGTGTCGGATCAGTTTCCACTGTAATTATAGATATTGTACTGCAACTGTAGACACCCAGAGTAGAGCAGAGTAAACTTTAATTTCGGAAAAAACAAACCTTAAGTTACTTTCAGGGTAAATTGCAATAGCAGTTTATTCTCTGAACATAACCTGCACTCAGTAGGACAGGTGTGTTCATGTTGCTGCAGGTAAATATATATCTCATCTTCAGAGGTATTTGGGGCATGCATACTCTTTTGATGAGGCTTCAGTAAGTGTTACAGCAGATTATGCTGTATCTTATTACCTGAAGTGCATTACATTAGGTCGTATATCATTTTTTAGTGTTATTATAAGTAAAGTTTATTGTATTTTATCTCACAAAACATGAAGTTCTGCATTCAAAAGTTATTTTTTTCCCAAGGGAAGTATACCTATGTAGCACTTTAACACAAATGTGAGAACAAAATAGCTAAACATAAAAAAAAAAAATAATAATAATAAATTTATACAGCTGTGTTGTATTCATTTTTATTTAGCAGCAAACAAATAATATAATCCTTGTTGACAAGCCCATATGTGGTGATATATAGGCTACTAAGAATGTAAGTTGTAAAAAAAAATGCAGTTTACATGGTATTAAAAGTGGGAGGCATAATTTGCATTAAAACAATTATTTGCACTTATGCAATTTGAAGATTGAGAATGTTTCTTATCAAAAGTAACATAGCTCATTGTGATTATTGGATGAGAGACATGGCACATATAATGTTTAGTGAAGCTTTATTTTCAGTGTAAATTATGTAATATCATAAGAACCAAAATATTTTTTCATCCATGTTTTAATTTGTACAGAATGCAAGGTTTAATTTGTAAAGAATGCACAGTACCCTAAGACAAAAAATTAAAATGCAACGTGAACTGTGCATATAAATGTTCATAGGGAGGTGACGGATTCTTAAAACACCAAGAGCACAAATGCTGGAGTTTGTGTAGAGCCGAAACTGCAGTGCTCTTTCACACAGACACACCTGCTGGGGCTGGAATGACACATCAACAATGGCATTATGTAAACTGGTCGATTTGCATTGAGTCGACCGGAGGGATAACTCGACCGAAAATGAAAATTCTGTGATCAATTACTCTCTCTTATATGTTGTTTCAAACATGTAAGACTTCAGTTCATCTTCAGGACACAAATTAAGATATCTTTATTTAAATCTGAGAGATTTCTGTCCCTCCTTTGACAGTCTGTGTAACTACCAGTTTGACGCTTCATAAAGTTCATGAGGGTAAGGCAAGTTTATTTATACAGCACATTTTGTACACAGTGGTAATTCAAAGTGCTTTACATAAAATAAATTAATCATATATATATATATATATATTTTTTTTTTTTCTATAAAAAAAAATGATTTAAAAATTGATTTTAAAAAGTGCAATCAGTTCGGACATTGCACAGTGCTCATTAAATAAATGCACAGCTAAACAGATGAGTTTTAAGTCTAGATTTAAATGTGACTAGTGTTTTAGCACATCTGATCTCTTCTGGAAGCTGATTCCAGCTGCGGGCGGCATAGTAACTAAAGGAGGACTCCCCTTGTTTTGTGTGAACCCTTGGTATTTCTAACTGACTCGATCCTAATGATCTGAGTGCTCTGTTAGGTTTATATTCAGTGAGCATATCTGCAATATATTTCGGTCCTAGGTCATTTAGTGACTTGTATACGAGTAAAAGTATTTTAAAATCAATCCTAAATGTAACTGGGAGCCAGTGTAAGGACCTGAGGACTGGTGTGATATGCTCAGATTTTCTGGTTCTAGTCAGAATCCTGGCAGCAGCGTTCTGGATGAGCTGCAGCTGTCTAATGGTCTTTTTGGGAAGGCCGGTGAGGAGCCCATTACAATAGTCCACCCTGCTGGTGATGAAGGCATGAACAAGTTTCTCCAAGTCTTGGCTGGAAACAAAAGATCTAATTCTGGCAATGTTTTTTAAATGATAGTATGCTGATTTAGTTACTGCTTTGACATGACTACTGAAACTAAGGTCTGTCTCCAGAATCACACCGAGATTCCTGACTTGATTTTTAGTTGTTTGACCCCTAGAGTTAAGGTATGCATTCACCTTGAACACTTCATCTTTGTTTCCAAATGCAATGACTTCAGTTTTTTCCTTGTTTAGCTGAAGAAAGTTCTGGCACATCCAACTATTAATTTCATCAATGCATTGGCAGAGGGAGTCAATTGGGCTGTAGTCATTTGGAGATAAGGCTAGGTAAATCTGGGTATCATCAGCATAGCTGTGATCTTTCTCATAATTTGACTTAGTGGGAGCATATACAGTATGTGCTGTACATGTGGAAGAATTGACAATAAAGCAGACTTGACTTGTGCTAATCCATATGATGACAGTGAATAGCGACCAACTTCAAGCTTTAAAGAAACGATGAAAATGTCTTCACTGATTTATTTTCTATCTAAAAAATCAGATTCTCTTTTCTCTAGGTACACAGATTAGTTGTTTCTCCCCCACGAAGTTCTCGTGGCGTCAGGCTGCTTATGTGGATTCGTACTGTTGGGCTGCAGTGCAAACACAGGACACAGGAGGCCTGCCGCTATGGCTGCACAAGGTACACACATAAAACATGTTCAGACTTTTTACTGGGTTCTTCTAAGCAGGGCTTGAAAACGGAAAAAAAATTCAATTGGTTCACTCCGAGCAGAATTGATATTTTAACATTTCTGTTCCTGTGTTCCTCTGATAAAATGACCGTTCTGAAACCGGTTCGGGTGGAAGAAATACCGGTTAATAATGTTATTCTTTGCCTATAATTTGCCTAATAATAATATAATAATAAAGTATAGCGTTTTCTTTACTCAAAAAGAAAAGAAAAAAATAGAGATCTAACGCTTAGTGATAGCCAATACAGCATCATCTTCTCTAGATTTTGGCCAAATGTAAGCTGCTTAAAAAAAAAAATCTATCAACACTTTAAAGACAAAGTATTTTAAAGATATGTAAAAATGTTTGCTGCATTGTTTAAAAAAAAAAAAAAAAGCTTAAGTTGCGGCTCACATCGCATTTTATTAGCTCTATTACTTCAGAAATAACGAAGGCTAAAATGCCTGTAGTCTAAAGCAAAATGTTTACAAACATAAAAAAAAACAGTTATTAGTTTCTCTCCAAAACAAATCCTTTAAAGTTAAGGCTATAAAAACGTCAATCCAAAAACAAATTAATTTAAGCTGAAGCTGATGCCTACCTCTCTCATTCGGCACGAATCCAAATGTTTCCATGTTCCAGAATATCTGGATGCTAAAATGGTATTTAATATAAAGAAAATAGGAAAGGCTAAGCTTGCTGGCGCTTGAGTGTCGAATACACATGCACCAATGGCGGAAAAAAATAGGCCCTTTTTGCGCTGCAACATCAGGCCTAATTTGGTCTTAATCCGACCCTGAAGACGGTGCATTACCATTAAGACTTGCCCATGATGAGTTCACAGCTGAGCGGACATTTCACTCGTTGGCTTCAGTGTCACATTTGCATATGCCATACTGCTGGAAGTCGTGATTGGCTGACAGCAAATTTCAAATGTTAAATGGAACGATAAAATAATGTTATTGACCGGTTAATGGCCATTTCCAATTTTTTATTCTGTTTGGAACTATAAAATTAGATTTAAGTTCTGTTCCTGTCAAAATTTCGTTCGTTTACGGTTTTCATTTTCGTTCCTTGGACCGGTTCAGAGCCCTGCCTCTGAGTATTGTAGTCTAGAGCTTACTTAAAATGTATCACTTTAATTGAGTACTCTATTTAAAAAAAGTTATACTGTATGATTGGATCATTTGCTCAACTGATTCATTTAAAACACAGATTCATTCAGGGATGAAACACTTCTGTTTGTTGTCCAGAGACACACAATATGGGATTTAGAATGTTTTTCCAAATAAATAAATTGAAGAAAATTATGAATGTGTCGTAGGGCACATGACCCCCTTAAATGAACTACTCTCCCCTCTCTCTGCAGTTTTTCCCTTATATCCTTTTGCTGGTGGCAGTATCCGTTTACTTGCCAGCGTTGTTTTGGCGGTTCACCGGAGCTCCTGTGCTTTCTTCTGATCTGACCTTTATAATGGAAGAACTGGACCGGTCCTATAACCGAGCCATCAAACTGTCTAAATGCCTTTACAAGGCAGGAAAACTGGACTCGGAGTCAGCCCGCATGGGCTCACAGAGGTAAACTGAACACACGCACAAAGAGCAAAGAAAATGTCAGTTCTTCTTGACACCTGAAGAGTGACTGGGTTTACAGAGCACACAGAACTGTCACATGAATTCACTCTGTGGGAGTTGAAATACACACACACACACACACACACACACACACACACACACTCAAGCTTACCTTCCATTTAGTATGTTTCTGAAAAATTGCCATTTTCACAAACTATATATTTTTTTTCGCCATACCATTTCCTAATACATACCTATAACATGTAATCCTGTTATTCTTGCATGTTTTTTCTTTAGCTCTGTGAGAGATCTTACCGAGAGCTGCTTTAAATATCCTCTGGTGGAGCAGTACCTGAGGACCAAACGCTTCTCTCGAGGATTAGTGATCCGATACCTCCTCTGCCGCGCCATCACTTTGTTGGCCCTCGTGTTAGCCTGCATCTACCTTTGCTATTACATCCGTCTCTCCTTCACAGATGAGTTTCAATGTGACATCCGCACTGGAGCGGTTCTCAACGACTTCTCAGTTCCTCCGGCCATGCAGTGCAAGCTAGTCGCCGTGGGCATCTTTCAGCTCCTGAGCTACATCAATCTTTGTGTGTATTTGCTGCTGGTGCCATTGTGCTTGTACGCCATGTTGGTTCCGTTCAGAAGAAACATGGGCTTCTTGAAACCTTATGAGATGCTACCCACTATAGGGGTAATGCAGTTTGGGCAGGTGACCTGGGATGATCAAGCACTCTATCTGCTGTTTCTGGAGGAGAACCTCAGTGAGCTGAAGAGTTATAAGTACCTAAAGGTGTGTTAATCAGGTTTTCAGGTTTATCTTTGTTGTTGCATAGAACCCTCCAGACATTACCTGCTTACTGTATGATGCCCATGAAGTCTATGTTTCAGTTTTGTCATGTCATTTTGATTTGAAATGTAACATGTTTATTTAAATTGCCTTTTAATTGGGAGATTTGATTCAGCAGCATACATCAAAAGCTGTTGAGAGGTGCAGTTGTTTATTGAATGTAGCTTTTATCCTACAATCTTTTTGTAATACCTCTTTTTAAATACCTACATCCAATTAGTTTTAGAGAGCAATATTCCTTCCTTTACAGATGAATTATAGTAAATTTGTGTTCTTGAATTTATAAGAAATCTTCATGTGATGTGAACATTGTTAAGATCAAGCATTAATGAATTGTATTAATGCATTTGTTTACATTCATATTGATTACAATATCCTATTTCTTCAATATATTATGTAATATTTGTGCTTCATGTATGCAGGTTTTGGAGTTGTTAAAAGAGGAGGGAGACGATTCTTTTGACACCATAATGCTGTTGCAGACACTTGGACAAGTTAAAACAGATGTGGTGGACGGCAGATTGCCAGGAAAGGACCAGAATATCTTCAGCACCAACAATGGTGCCACTGAAATGAAAGGTGTTTTATTTGCTGATCTTTGATTTACATATAAATTCACAGATTAAGACTAGAATTGTCTCTGAAAAAGGGCAGAACATGCTAGTGACCATTTTTGTCCTAAGATGTTGATATGTAAAATAAGGAAGTGTGTTACATTGACACATAAGATCTCATCGATCTCTGACCCTCTTTATTTAAACAAATATAAATGTGTGTTTCCCTAGAGATGTCTCCATTGCTGCAGGACAGCGGATTGAAAAATCATGAAGATGAGAAGGTTGTGCGCCAGAGGGTGATCTGAACTGTTATTGCAGTGTATGGTGACCGCCTGCATCAACATCTGGAACAGACAGACGAATACATTTTGGGGAAAGGAGGAGAACAATTGAAGTCTCATTCTTGCATAAATGCATTACTGGGATCCACTAAGAATGCAGTTGCATTCTGTTTTAGTGCTTCTTGTAGCAGGGTTGGGGTATTGACGGTTTTATATTACTTTAATTTTTCACATTTAGTTTAATAGTCCCATTCATAGTAAAATTTTAACAGCAGAAAATGTGTCTGGCTCAAACACTTCTATACTGTTGCTATCACTAATGTGGCAACACTACGTATACTTGACTTGAGAAAACTGACATATTTAGTTGCATGCTCACATTGTCACCCACATAGACAAAATCTGCCTGTGAGCATTTGCTGATTCTCTCAGTCTGAAATAATGGGAAAATTGTAATAAACTGAAAGAAAATATTAATCTTTTTGAAATATGAATTGTGGGAAGAAGTGAAAAGAAATGGCACAATGGATCATCTACTGTTTCTGCCAAGGTTGATATTGTCAGTTTGTTTACCTTTCTGCATCCATGTTTTTTTGTTTGTTTCGTTTTTCTTTATATATACTTGTGTGAATTATGTTTTGCGTCTGTCTCTTTTCTCTGGAAATAAAGATTGATTTTTGCACTAGTTGTGAAATTCTTAGCTATACAGTTGCTGTCATTAGTTCATCTTACAGAAGATGCAAAATGTAAATAATCTGAACAAAATAAGAGGGAGCATTCAAATTGCTGCTTGTTTTTAATACTGCCTTGGATAAACTATTTCATATAACAGATGTTTACATCTAGGCCACAACAGAAAATAATAGATGAATGTATGGAATGGAAGCTGTTCAAAAGTTTGCATATATGCTTTATTTGTAATGTGTGTCGTTAGCTAGATGCACATTCAGTTGTTTTTCCAGAATTTTCTGCATATTGGAACCCTTTGCAAACCCACTGCTTATCTTTCTGTGAAAACAGTGTAGCCATACATATTGGCTACTGTAGGTATTTTGTATTTATAGAGTACTTATTCTATCAAGACAGGATACATAATTGAGATGGAAAAAAATTGGAAATATGGGGAAGTTCATCTAGAAATTCTCACTGTACTTATCGGAATAATTTTTTTTTTTGACCTTTTGAAATTTTGAATTTTTTTTTCTTTTTTTTTCTCATTTGCTGATTGTAATTTAAACTTGTTTTTACTTGTTCCATGTAGTTCAGTGTATTGCAATAAATATACATACAGAAACCCTTGGTTTACAAGTAACTTTCAGAAATATTTCTTCATTTTTGGAAATGTCTAAATAGAAACACTAAAAATGCTTAGTTCCCCAATTTGGGTGATTTTGGCAACCCAGCAGCAGGTAAAAAATGGACAAACCCCAGTATTTATTTATACTCAATTATTGTTTAAAAATTACTATACTGCTGCGTTAAAATTCGAAAATGAACCCAAAATGGGTTGTAAATTAAAAGTACTTTAACACACAGAAAATTTCTAAAGTAACAATATTTAAATTTTAATTTTTTTTGTATGCAATAATGTAAAAAGGACAACAATTTAGGCATAAAATGTGTAAAATTTTGTCTTAAATGTAAGTTATGTAATATTCACTACGGCTAAACTTCATGCTAATAGTGCTGTCAGGATGTTGCTACCCCATTGATAGCCAAAAAATAATATTTGAATGGGGAGTATCAAAATATATGGGCAGAGGTGGGTAATCCAGGGGCAAAAGAGTAAAAGTCCTGCCATATTTTTGCTCCACCCATGAACTCAGCAGCTGATTTCATCAGAGGAGGAAACAAGTCATTCCTTCCAAGTCACAAACGAGTCTTGAGTCCTCAAAGAGTTCAAAGTTAATGAGATAATGAAGTGACTATTTAAATGAAGATTGAGCATGTAGAACACAAGAACTACAACTGACTTTAAGAACAGCCTTGGATGAAATCAACTGGACGAAAAAAAAAAAAACTGCCACCATAATTGTGGTGAGTATTTGCTTCAGTGTAGCTCTTGAGCCTTTAAGCGGTTTCTATAAATTTGCTTATAAGCAATTGCTTTAGTATTTTACAGCAAACATTTGTGCAATGCTGATATAAATCTTAGTCTAGCAAGAAATTTATACTTTTGATGATTGTGCTAAATCATGATTTAAATCTCTGTGTGTGCACTTTGGATGGGTTAAATGCAGAGTACAAATTCTTTGGGTTTGGGTCATCATACTTAACTGTATGTCACTTTCACAAAAAAAAAGAGAAATCTTATTACGTAAATGCCACCATAATGCTTAAACATTAAGGAATAAAAAAATAAAAAAATTGGGATTAGGCATTTAGCCATGACCATTTATCATATGATCCTCAACAGTGGGGAAAATAATTATTCATACTGCAGTGCATTATGGGAGTCTTTCATGTATTGTTTTTATACAGTCTATGATTGCAACATTAAGCATTTTGTTGATTGTCTCCATTGTAGAGATTCATATGCTGGTTCTTGATATCTGTGTGTGTCTAAAAAGCAAGCACTGGAGTTCATATTTCTGTATGTGCTACACAAATTTTGAAATCACTCCCTGTAAATATTAGAACAATGCTTTTTTGTGTATGCTGTAGTTTCACTGGGATTATTCCAAACCTAAACGTGTAAAAGAAAGAACAATTTTTGAGATATAATTGAACCAGCTCATTGTGACTATATGTTGTTTGCACAGAGGTGGGTAATCCAGAGGCCAAAGAGTAAAAGTCCTGCCATATCTTTGGTCCACCAATGAACTCAGCAGCTGATTTGAGAAGCTCCCGGCTGCAGCCTGCAGATCGAGGTGGGCTACTCTGATTGGTTCAATCGTCTTTCATAGACTTACATGATAGGAAATATGTGCGTAGTTGGTGTGGAGAATGCTGTTTAAAAAGCTAAAAACACTGTACAGTTGTATAAAGCCTTCATAATGCACAAAAGAAGAAAAATAAAACATTAGCCTGTATCTCGCCATGTCCCTGAAATGATTGTTTTGTTAAATTAAGCTGATCTTTAGGCTAACATACGAATATAGTAAATTAATTGGGTTGATTATCCACAGTAAGACGACCAGGTCTTCAGATAGAAGAATGAATTACAACCCGAATTCCGGAAAAGTTGGGACGTTTTTTACATTTTAATAAAATGAAAACTAAAAGACTTTCAAATCACATGAGCCAATATTTTATTCACAATAGAACATAGATAACATAGCAAATGTTTAAACTGAGAAAGTTTACAATTTTATGCACAAAATGAGCTCATTTCAATTTTGATTTCTGCTACAGGTCTCAAAATAGTTGGGACGGGGCATGTTTACCATGGTGTAGCATCTCCTTTTCTTTTCAAAAGAGTTTGAAGACGTCTGGGCATTGAGGCTATGAGTTGCTGGAGTTTTGCTGTTGGAATTTGGTCCCATTCTTGCCTTATATAGATTTCCAGCTGCTGAAGAGTTCGTGGTCGTCTTTGGCGTATTTTTCGTTTAATGATGCGCCAAATGTTTTCTATAGGTGAAAGATCTGGACTGCAGGCAGGCCAGGTTAGCACCCGGACTCTTCTACGACGAAGCCATGCTGTTGTTATAGCTGCAGTATGTGGTTTTGCATTGTCCTGCTGAAATAAACAAGGCCTTCCCTGAAATAGACGTTGTTTGGAAGGAAGCATATGTTGCTCTAAAACCTTTATATACCTTTCAGCATTCACAGAGCCTTCCAAAACATGCAAGCTGCCCATACCGTATGCA
Organism: Carassius carassius; assembly: GCF_963082965.1. Classification (NCBI taxonomy): domain Eukaryota; kingdom Metazoa; phylum Chordata; class Actinopteri; order Cypriniformes; family Cyprinidae; genus Carassius; species Carassius carassius. Next base: position 26,029,893 of record NC_081795.1, read on the forward strand.
CTTATGCACCCCCATACCATCAGAGATGCTGGCTTTTGAACTGAACACTGATAACATGCTGGAAGGTCTCCCTCCTCTTTAGCCCGGAGGACACGGCGTCTGTGATTTCCAACAAGAATGCCAAATTTGGACTCGTCTGACCATAAAACACTATTCCACTTTGAAATAGTCCATTTTAAATGAGCCTTGGCCCACAGGACACGACGGCGCTTCTGGACCATGTTCACATATGGCTTCCTTTTTGCATGATAGAGCTTTAGTTGGCATCTGCTGATGGCACGGCGGATTGTGTTTACCGACAGTGGTTTCTGAAAGTATTCCTGGGCCCATTTAGTAATGTCATTGACACAATCATGCCGATGAGTGATGCAGTGTCGTCTGAGAGCCCGAAGACCACGGGCATCCAATAAAGGTCTCCCGCCTTGTCCCTTACGCACAGAGATTTCTCCAGTTTCTCTGAATCTTTTGATGATGTTATGCACTGTAGATGATGAGATTTGCAAAGCCTTTGCAATTTGACGTTGAGGAACATTGTTTTCCACAATTTTTTTACGCAGTCTTTCACAGATTGCAGAGCCTCTGCCCATCTTTACTTCTGAGAGACTCTGCTTCTCTAAGACAAAGCTTTTATAGCTAATCATGTTACAGACCTGATATCATTTAACTTAATTAATCACTAGATGTTCTCCCAGCTGAATCTTTTCAAAACTGCTTGCTTTTTTAGCCATTTGTTGCCCCCGTGCCAACTTTTTTGAGACCTGTAGCAGGCATTAAATTTTAAATGAGCTAATTAAGTGGATAAAAGTGTAACATTTCTCAGTTTAAACATTTGCTACGTTATATATGTTCTATTGTGAATAAAATATTGGCTCATGTGATTTGAAATTCCTTTAGTTTTCATTTTATTAAAATTTAAAAAACGTCCCAACTTTTCCGGAATTCGGGTTGTAAATTATTTTAGAAAATATGATTATTTCATATCATCAGAGTATGAGAAAGGAAAATAAAAGGGGTGTATCATTACTGTTTTAATTTATATAGCATGACAAGACAATTATTGTTACATGTAATTATCCGTCATGCAGTTGATAAATGACTGCAATAGTCTAATATGTCTGTCAATTAAATTTCTATGAAACTTTACATTTTCTTTACTACATTGCAAAACATAGACTTTTTCTCCCCTTTATTTCAGGAAAATATGCTGCTCCTCGTTATTTGAAAGTGAAGAAATCGATAGGCCAGTGATGATTTTGAAAGGACATAGCCTTCCTGTAAACAGTTGCTATAGTAAGTCTCACAGCCACTGTCAAATATTGAGATAAACTTTATAAAGTATCATCTATTTATATTAATTTGGTATCTTCTCCGATATACATTTTGTGACCATTGAGCCGATTCTTTTCAATCAGCAGGAATGATTCGGGACATTCTAGGTTTAATGTGGCTTAATGCATTAAAAGAGTGTTTTTAAAACACCAAACTCAGTAAACAAATGAATAATAAAGCATTCTATTCACTGACAGGCAGATGAGTCCAGAATAAGAATGCAATGTGTTTAATTACGTGTTAAGCATTTTCCTCCCATAGAAAACCATTAGACTAAAAGGAAAACGCGTACCGTGGCGTAATGCATTAAAACGTGTTTTAAAAAGACCAAACTCAGTAAACATTTTTAATAACACATTTTATTTACAGACAAGCAGGTTATGGGTGGAAATTAAACACTTTGTGTTCGTATTCTGTGCTCATATCTGCTTGTCTGTGAATAGAATGCTTTATTAATAATTTGTTTACTGAGTTTGGTCTTTTTAAAACACTGTTTTAATGCATAAAGCCACGTACTTTCACGTTCAGTGTGCTTTTAGAATGTCCAAATTATTCATTTGTGAATTAATCTGGTCAAGAAGAGTAAACTTGCAGCAGCTAACAGCTGTAAGTCTATGAAAGACGATTGAACCAATCAGAGTAGGTGTGGGCCGGGGCTGCACGTGCGACCCCGCCCCAAGTGCAGCCCCGCCTCGATCTGCAGGCTGCAGCCGGGTGTACTTGGCTGATTTCACCAGAGGAGGAAACAAGTAATTCCTTCCAAGTCACAAACTAGTCTTGAGTCAAATCCCAAGTGCTCAAAGAGAGTAAAGTTAATGATATAATTAAGTGACTAATTAAATGAAGATTGTGCATTAGTGATGAACACCTACTGTTAACAATCAACATAGGGGGTGGTGTTGGTGCAGTGGATAAGACACATGCCTTTGGTGTGAGAGACCCGGGTTCGAATCCACTGTGAGACACCAATGTGTCCCTGAGCAAGACACTTAACCCCTAGTTGCTCCAGAGGCGTGCGACCTCTGACATATATAGCAATTGTAAGTTGCTTTGGATAAAAGCGTCAGATAAATGTAAATGTAAACATCACTGAAGAAAACAGAAACACAAGAACTACAACTGACTTTAGGCACAGCCTTGGATGAAATCAACTGGAAGAAAAAAAACTGTGCCACCATAATTGTGGTGAGTATTTGCTTCAGTGGAGGTCTTGAGCCTTTAAGCAATTCCTTTGGTTCTAAGCAATTTTATTATTGTTTTATAGCAAACATTTGTGCAATGCTGATGCAAGTCTTAATCTAGCAGGTAATTAATGCTTCTGATGACTGCATGATCTTGATTGAATTTCTTGATTATTATTTTAAATTAAAAAAAATTGTGGCTTAGTGGTTAGAGAGGACTGCCGTCTGTTCACTACTCTGTGTGTGCACTTTGGTTGGGTTAAATGCAGAGTATGAATGCTGAGTTTGGGTCACCATAATTAACTGTGTTTCACTTTGACAAAAAAAAAGAGAGAAATCGCACTACGTAAATGCCACCGTATAATGCTTCAATATTAAGGAACAACAACAAAAAAACAGTGTGTTTGGGATTAGCCATTTAGCCATTACCATTTATCATATAATCCTCAACAGTGGTGAAAATAATTATTCATACTGCAGTGCATTATCGGAGTCTTTCATGTATTGCAACATGAAGCATTTTGTTGATTGTCACCATTGTAGAGATTCATATGCTGGTTCTTGATATCTGTGTGTGTCCAAAAAGCAATCACTGGAGCTCAGATTTCTATATGTGTTACACAACTTAAAAATTCACTCCCTTACATATTAGAACAATGCGTTTTTTGTGTGTGTATGCTGTAGTTTCACTGGGATTATTCAAAGCTTAAACAAGTGAAAAAATATTATTTGAGATATAATTAAACAAGCTCATTGTGACTATATGTTTTTCATATATCACATATCTCTCTTCTCCACAACACCACATGCAGAGACACAGAGAGAGAACTGACAGAACAAGTCAAGGGTCAAGAGCACAACTAATTCAGCACCATCGAACCACATGTTCTCTTGTTGTTTTGGCCACAATAAAGATGACAAGTCAAGTGTCAAATTGCACAACTAAAACCATCAACATCTAAACATCTGCTTGAGTCTTAATTAGAATGTTAGGGGATAATGTTCTAATAATGTTTTTTAATAAACATTTTTAGAATGTTTTTAGAGAATGTTATCCTATCTTTTGAGAGAACATTCTGGGAACAAAAATAAAACTACCCACTAAAAACATTGTTAGAACAATCCATGGGAATTTTTTTTTAGAACAAAAAAAAATTCTAGCTGGGAAGTGGCGCTCCATTTGAAACCAGGTGATGGACATTTACTGCTAATCACAGAATCGGCTTTACTGACAAAGACATGCATGACAATCGCATACGATTAATCGTGCATTCTATTCCAGTTGATTTCAGCCAAGGCTATGCCTGGAGTCAGTTGGTGTTCTTGGGTTTCTCTTCAGTGATGTTGATTGTCAACAGCAGGTGTACATCTCTAACGCACAGTCATTTAATTAGTCACTTAATTATCTCATTAACTTTAACTCTTTGATGACTTGGGATTTGACTCGAGACTCATTTGTGATTTGTAAGGAATGACTTGGTTCCTCCTCTGGTGAAATCAGCTGCTGAGTTCATGAGTGGAAAAAAATATGGCAGGACTTTTACTCTTTGGCCCCTGGACTACCCACTTCTGCTCACCTCCCATCCCCACACTTCAGCATGGATAAATACTGAATTAAAGTAGGAAAAGGGGAAGAGAGTAAAAAGTCCTGCCATATTTTTGCTCCACCCATGAATCAAGGAGTAATCATTCCTTCCAAGTCACGAACGAGTTTCAAGTCAAATCCCAAGTCCTCAAAGAGTTAATGATATAATTAAGTTACTAATTAAATGATGATTGTGCATTAGTGATGAACACCTGCTGTTATTGAGAATTACAGAGGATCAGATGTCAATGTTTTATTGGTTAAAATGATGGCACCATCATGGAGATAAGTGTTTGATTTGTTCTTGTAGGTCTCTCTCTGTAGTCCTATATGTGGTGTTGTAGAGGCAAGCGATCAGTAATGTACAATAAACATATAGGTACAATGAGTTGGTGACTGTATCCAAAATAATGTGTTATTCCATAAGTTTAGAGTTTGAAATATCATCCCAGTGAAGCGACAGCATGCAAAAAAATTTACCTTGAATAGATTTTAAAACTGGGCAAAAAGGATAAAACTTCTGAAGCCCACTGTCAGCGCAAAGGGGTTCATACATTTCTTCAAAAGAGGTCAGCTGTTTCTGCTCGGTTTCGAACCAAGGATCTCCCCGCGTGTCAGGGGAACATGATGACCACTACACTACAGAAACTCCACAGCCCCACTCCAGCGCTTTTTGGGGTAAAAATGTATACCGTGATGTGCCCAAAAGCAAATAGACAATCTGCGTAAGTCCCACACACAAGAAGACAGAGTTCATTCATCGTGCCAGTCTACGCAGAGTTTCCTAAAATGCTACCCTTAACTTACCTCGGAATTAAGCACTTGCATCGTGGACCACCTGCTTACCTGACAGCCCTTTCAGTACTGTAAGAACACAAGCCTCCCTCTGTTTCCGCCCAGTTTTGAGCTGGGGACATTTCACATGTAAGGCGAACGTGATAACCTCTTTACTATGGAAACCTGCATCCAAGGTTTTGTCAGATCTTTTCATCGCACGCATCTTGGAGGGCGAATCAAATTACAGATTGCATTGCGCTCTTCAGTATGCAAATACCTCCTATTTTTAGCGGCAAACCAAGCATTTCTCCAGTTGTCTGTGGGAATCCTCTGTGGCCATTTCTTTTGTGCTTTTTTCCCCTTTCATTTAATATATATATATTTTTATATGTTGTACGAAATATTGGGTCTTTGAGTGCACCGTCCATCTGTTCATCGAAACTACCTGGTTAAAAGTACAGAGTCTGTCGGCGTGGCAGTTACTGCTGGCTAGTGTGGCTTAATAATTGTCTTCACACCTGTGTAAAGACGGGCCTTTGTGACGCAGAGCTGCTGCTCAACAGAGGGCCACTCAGACAAATCTCTTCTGTCGTGTTCCCCAGAAGAAAGCCACGCAGGCTTGGAATGTCACAGTTGTGGGTTAGGTTTAGGTCAAATAATGACTGCTCTGTCATTTCTGCATCAACTATACCTTTAGTGACTTGGCCGCAAAGCCTTGGAAGCATTGAGTTCCTCCTCAACAGAGAGCCACCTGAACAATTGTGAAAAAGAGATTCAGTGTTCCCGCCCAGTTGAACGTGATGGCTTAATAATTGTCTTTACACCTGTGTAAAGACGAGCCTTCATGACGCAGAGCTGCTGCTTAACAGAGGGCCAATCAGACAAATCTCTTCTTTCGTGTTCCTCAGAAGAAAGCCATGCAGGCACCTCCAGTAGTGTGGACAGGAGATTTCAATGCTCACAATCCTATTTGGGGCAGCAGATTCAGAGATGGAAATGGGGTTTTAATAGAAGATTTTATAGATAAAAACAATTTGGTGGTATTAAATGATGGAAGACCGACTAGGATGCAGGTGAATAGTTGGAGTTTGTCATGCATCGACTGAACATTTGCGTCAGGTGAACTTGCTTGGTGTGGGAAGTGGTATCCTATGGATCTTAACACATTAGGGAGTGCCCATTTCCCTATTTTTTTGGCAGTGCTTTGCAGGTGGAGAAGGAGAGAGTGGAGAGAGGGTTTAATTTTCTAAAAGCAGATTGGGATAAATTTAGAGATCAGTTGGTAGGAAGTTTAGGAGATGTAAATAGACTAGGTCCCAGATAGCAACATTGTGTCGGCCCAGATCCGGCCCACATCTGGCACCCATGGAAAGATGATCTGGCCCACATGTAGCGTGGAATGATGGCACTTGGGCGGACCGCTCCTGTTTGCCAGAACTGAGCCACAAGCAGGCCATAGCAATGCCATATGTCAGCCAAGAGTAAAGAAATTAACCAGAACTGGACCTTATCTGAGCCACAAAATCTGTGTGTATTAAATATGAAGTAATTTCAGCCTCAATAAGCCTGTTAACAAGCAGAATCACTGAAGGAAAGAAGAGAAAAGAAAAACAGAAGAGCAGAAACACAAGAACTAAAACTGACTTCAGCCACAACCTTAGATGAAATCAACTGAAGATAAAAGAAGACATGAAATCTCTCAAGATCTCAGCATAGGAGGATTAAACAACTCCACAAACAGCTTTACCAGCTTCTCTTATTACTAACCAGATTGACTTTATTTATGTTAGACATCTACAAAAGTTTTTTTTATTGAGAATTAACAGAGGTTTAACTCTAATGTGTTTCACCATAACAGTGATTAGTGTTTCCATTAGTTGGGCTCTTAATTGGGCTCTCATTATATAGTTTTTTTTTTTTGGCTGCTGTGACGGGTGTGTTTGTTAAACACATTTGCAGCTTCAAAGAAAGCTAGAGTGACATGATATCAAGTGTCGGTTGTTATCTGTTGATGGTTTTTTTAATCATCATGAAGCACACTGGTTCATTGATGTTTTTTTTTTAATCAAACAATTATGTTGTACCAGTAATCAGAATCAGAATCAGAATCAGAATGAGCTTTATTGCCAGGTATGTTTACACATATGAGGAATTTGTTTTCGTGACAGAAGCTCCGCAGTACAACAGAATGACAGCGACAGAACATAAAACACTTAATAAAAGAATATAAAAATAAAAAAAATACAAATAGGTAGATAAGGAATGACAATATACAAATTTACAATTGTAGGCAGGTATATTACAAAAATGCAGTTATGTATGTACATGTATATTATGTGCAAAATGTAAGTGTATACTAAGTATGTGTGTTAGATAAATTAAGTGTATGTGTATATAAATATAAAGTGTAGTGTGTTCAGTGTGTTCAGTGTGTATCAGCTGTTCATAAGATGGATTGCCTGAGGGAAGAAACTATTCCTGTGTCTGGTCGTTCTGGTGCTCAGTGCTCTGTAGCGTCGACCAGATGGCAACAGTTCAAAGAGGGAGTGTGCTGGATGTGAGGAGTCCAGAGTGATTTTAACAGCCCTTTTGCTCACTCTGGATAAGTACAGTTCTTGAATTGATGGGAGAGTTGAACCGATGATTCGCTCAGCAGTCCGGACTACCCTCTGTAGTCTTCTGAGGTCAGATTTAGAAGCTGAGCTGAACCAGACAGTTACTGAAGTGCAGAGGATGGATTCGATGATGGTGGAGTAGAACTGTTTCAGCAGATCCTGTGGCAGGTTAAACTTCCTCAGCTGGCGAAGGAAGTACAACCTCTGCTGGGCCTTTTTCACAATGGAGTCAATGTGAATGTCCCACTTCAGGTGTTGAGAGATAGTGGTGCCCAGGAACCTGAATGACTCCACTGCAGTCACAGTGCTGTTCATGATGGTGAGTGGGGGGAGTGCAGGAGGGTTTCTCCTGAAGTCCACGATCATCTCCACTGTTTTGAGCGTGTTAAGCTCCAGGTTGTTGAGAGTGCACCAGACAGCCAGCTCTTTAACCTCCTGCCTGTAAGCAGACTCGTCACCGTCCTGAATGAGGCCGATGAGTGTGGTGTCATCTGCAAACTTCAGGAGCTTGACAGAGGGGTCCTTAGATGTGCAGTCATTAGTGTACAGGGAGAAGAGCAGTGGGGAGAGAACACAGCCCTGGGGAGCTCCGGTGCTGATTGTACGGGTGCTGGATGTGTATTTTCCCAGCCTCACTAGCTGCTGCCTGTCTGTCAGGAAGCTGTTGATCCACTGACAGACGGAGGTGGGCACGGAGAGCTGAGTTAGTTTGGGCATGAGGAGGTTTGGCATGATCGTGTTAAAAGCCGAGCTGAAGTCCACAAACAGGATCCTCACATAGGTCCCCGGTCTGTCTAGGTGTTGCAGAACATAATGCAGTCCAATGTTTACTGCATCGTCCACAGACCTGTTTGCTCTGTAGGCAAACTGAAGAGGATCCAGCAAGGGTCCAGTGATGTCCTTCAGGTGAGCCAGCACCAGTTTTTCAAATGACTTCATGACTACAGACGTTAGAGCCACAGGCCTGTAGTCATTTAGTCCTGTAATTTTGGGTTTCTTGGGGATGGGGATGATGGTGGAGCGTTTGAAGCATGAAGGGACTTCGCACAGCTCCAGCGATCTGTTGAAGATCTTTGTGAAGATGGGGGCCAGCTGGTCAGCACAGGATTTCAGACAGGCTGGTGTAACACAATCTGGGCCTGGTGCTTTTTTCCTTTTCTGCTTCCGGAAGACCTGGCGCACCGCATCCTTGCTGATCTGTATTGCAGGTGTGGGGGAGAGGGGGGATGCAGGAGGTGTGAATGGTGAGAGTGCTTGATTGGAGAGGTGTTCAGGATGGGTTGCAGGAGCTGTTAATGGTGTGAACGGTTGTTTGGAGAGGCATTCAGGATTGGTTGCAGGAGTTGTTATTGGTGTGAACGGTTGTGTGGAGAGGTGTTCAGGGCAGGTGATGGGTGTTCTTTCAAACCTGCAGTAAAACTCGTTCAGATCGTCTGCCAGTCGTTGATTCTCCACAGTGCTGGGGGGTGTTGTCTTGTAATTGGTGATCTTCTTTAGACTTTTCCACAATGATGCTGAGTCGTTCGAGGTGAACTGAGTCCTTATTTTTTCAGAATAATTCCTCTTTGCCACTCTGATCTCCTTTTCCAGTGTGTATTTAGCCTGTTTATACAAGACATTGTCCCCCTTCCTGTAAGCATCTTCTTTGGCCTGACGGAGCTGTCTGAGTTTTGCAGTGAACCACGGTTTGTCATTGTTGTAATTTAGTTGAGTCTTGGTAGGAATACACATATCCTCACAGAAACTGATATATGATGTTACGGTCTCTGTGAGTTCGTCCAGATCGGTGGCAGCAGCTTCAAAAACACTCCAATCAGTGAGGTCAAAACAAGATTGTAAATCCTGCTCTGCTTCATTAGTCCATCTTTTTACAGTCCTTAATACAGGTTTAGCTGATTTTAGTTTCTGCCTGTAGATCGGTATAAGATGAACCAGAAGGTGATCAGAACGTCCCAAAGCTGCTCGTGGAACAGAGTGAAATGCATCCTTTATTGTTGTGTAACAGTGATCCAATATATTACTGTCTCTTGTGGGACAAGTAACATGCTGTCTGTATTTTGGCAGTTCACGGGAGAGATTGGCTTTATTAAAGTCCCCAAGAATGATTAAAACAGAGTCTGGGTGTTGTTGTTCTATCTCTGTGATGTGCTCAGCGAGTTCCTGTAAAGCTGAGCTCACGTGCGCTTGAGGAGGGATGTAACACTCACCAGAATGAGCGAGTGAAACTCCCGCGGCGAATAGAACGGCTTGCAATTAATGCAGAGCGTTTCGAGATTTGAGCAGCACGTCTTCTTTAACACAGTTACATCTGTACACCACCGTTCATTGATGTAAAAGCATGTCCCGCCGCCGCGCGATTTCCCCGTTGATTCTGCGTCGCGATCCGCTCTAAACAGCTGAAAGTCCGGCAGACTAATACATTCATATTACAAACCCTGTGTTTCTGCCGCATGAGATCCAGCAGTATTATAACAATCAGTTAAGATCTTTTAACAAACATGAGTTTAAAAAACTTAACCTATGCTGACACACACAGATATAAACAATCAACACATGAATTTCAATAATGGTTACAATCAAAAATATTTAGATAAACTGATCTATTCAGAACTTCACTGAAAAGCTACTGTCACAACAAAAACAACAGCAAAATATAAGCAAATATTTAGAATTAAACAAAATAATAGGACAATTCAGCTGCATAATTTATTCATGTTGCAATGCATTCCGGGAGTTTTGTACTATGCTAATACCCAGCATGCATTGCAGCAAGGTACATTTGATTGTCACCATTGTTGAGATTCATGTGCGGATTGTTGATGTCTGTGTGTGGCATCATATATTGAATTCTTTATAATCGTTAAAAACTTCTAATTGATTGTTGTAATATTGCTTGACCTCATGCTGGAAAACACATGGTTTATGATGTGAATATATTAATGAAACAATTGTTAGATAAAAAAAAAGAAGCAAATCAGCCTGTTTCATGAGGATTATAAAATCATCAACAGATAACCGCCATCACCTGACCTCAATTCTCTTTAGCTTTCTTTGATGCCGCAAATGCGTTTAACAAACACACCATCACAGCAGCCAAAAAAGACTAAAGATAAAATAAGAGTTAAGAGTGCAACTAATGGAAACGCTAATCACTGTTATGGTGACACACATTAGAGTTAAACCTTTCTTAATTCTCAATAAAACTTTTGTAGATGTCCAACAGAAATAAAGTCAGTCTGGTTAGTAATAAGTGAAGCTGTTAATGCAGTTTGTGGAGCTGTTTAATCCTCCTCTGGAGAGATCTCCAGAGATTTAATGTCTTCTTTTATCTTCAATTGATTTCATCTAAGGTTGTGGCTGAAGTCAGTTGTAGTTCTTGTGTTTCTGCTCATCTCTTTTTCTGTTATCTTCTTTCCTTCAGTGATTCTGCTTGTTAACAGGCTTATTGAGGCTGAAATTCATATTTATTATATAAACAGATTTTGTGGCTCAGATAAGGTCCAGTTCTGGTTAATTTCTTTACTCTTGGCTGACATGTGGCATTGCTATGGCCTGCTTGTGGCTCAAATCTGGCAAACAGGAGCGGTCCGCCCAAGTGCCATCATTCCACGCTGCATGTGGGCCAGATCATTTTTCCACGGGTGCCAGATGTGGGCCGGATCTGGGCCGACACAATGTTGCTATGTGGGGTAGTACTGATGAATGGAGTATTTCCTTTTGTGGAGTTGTGAGGAAAGCAGCAGGAAAAACCATTAGAATGAAGGGAGAGAGGAAAGAGAGGAAATCAGTGCCGTGGTGGAATCAGGCTTGTGATGAGGCTGTGCGGGTTAGAAATAGAGCTTATAGGCAGCTTCGCAGATGTCCTGTTGAGAGCCTTGTTGTTGAATATAAGCAACGGCGAGCTGAGGCTAGGAAGGTTATAAAGTGTGCGAAGAGAGAGAGTTGGCAGAAGTTCTGTGGCACTCTTCGTTCTGAGACTACTGTTAAACAGGTTTGGAATATGATTCATTGCATGGCGGGAATTAATAGAGGTTTTTCTATTCCTGTTTTGGTAGAAGGGTGTAGAGAAGTGGTTAGTAACAAGGATAAAGCTGATCTGTTGGTTAGGAGTTTCCAGCAAGTGCACAATTATAAGACTGTTGGTAGGACGAGAAGGCCGAGAGAGACTGACATTTGAGACTCCTGCCTGCGGGTGTCACTGTTGGCCAGTGTTTTTTCTACTTCAAGTTGGCCTTCTGTGGCAAATCGTAACTCCGTGTAGCTGTTTTTATTTTATTTTTTCTCTAGAATCTTTATCTTACTATCACTCTCTGTTTTTTAAAGTGGTAAAATATAACTTAATTCACACCATATTTCTGATATTATCGATCAATCTTATCAGATTAACTTTGATCGTTCACTTTTATTTTATATCCCTGAGTGCAGTACACCTGCAAAGCGTTAGCACTCGTTAGCTTGTCATTAGCGTTTTCATTCGAACCTATCGCTGTTTTTCTTTTCTCCTCTCCTCTCCCTCGCTCCAGTTTTTCACAAGTTCATCAAACAACCGCAGTAAGAATGTTTCACCAAGCACGGTGAGTAATGGCTTCTCCTGTTATTGTTACTTGCACCACTTGCCACATGTACAGTTTATCTATCTCTGTCGCAGATGAGGGATTCACATGTGATAAATGCAGGGAAATAGTTAGGCTGACAGAGAAGATTTCAGAATTAGAGACACGCATTCAAACTTTAAACCACAGACAAGGTTTGAGAAGGAAAAAATCATTTTGAAAATATAATTATATTATACTAACTTCAGGCCTTATTATCATGTCATATATAACTGTGATGTTCTGTAAAACAACAAACTTTAAAATACTTTTTTCTTACTGGTGAAAATCAGATGGTCATATCTGTTTTCTCTCAGGTAAATCACAGTGTAAGCTTCACAGTGAACATTACTCTCATCAACATAGTCCATATCAACAACAAAAATATATCTTGACTCCATATAGTGGTTATTTTGGAAAAAGTCCCCGGTATTTTGAGCAGTAGGATTATAAAAAAATATGTGCTAATATAAAATTAAATTAAGTAGCCTATATAAATTTCCAAAAATCTATCTTTCAGTACTTTTTACTTAAGTACATAAAAAATTTAGTACTTTTGAACTTTCACTTGAGTAACATTGAAAAAGGAGTACTTTTACTGGAGTAATATTTTATTATATGTATCTGTACTTTTACTCAAGTACTTGATTTGTGTACATTGTCCACCACTGAAGAAAATATGACTAAAACACTTAATGTTACAGATTACCTAAACCTTTTCTTATGTCGTTTTGAAAGCCTGCACTAAAATTGGATATATCATGAAATCCTGTTGCTCACCATAAATACATTATTGCTAGCTACTGTAACTTTGATTAGTTCACACTGTAGATCATGGGGTTGTTAATGAACAGTTCTTTCATAAATTAATCGATGATATGTGATAAGCTTTATTTTTACTCTCAATTTTTTTTTGATTTTAGCAAAAACCTTTAGAAAAAATAATCACAATTATAACTTTTCTTTCTTTGTGTCCAGGCAAGAGGAAACGGTGCATGCACCATCAGGAGCATCTTGCTGTTTTAAGAGAGATGCAGGTGGCTGATATTCAACAGCAGGAACTGAACCGAGCACAGAGGGAGCTACATTTGCAGATGGCAATAGATGAGGCCCGGCAAGCAAAGGAGCAGGAAGCGGCCTTAAGGAGGGAGGAAAATGCACAAACGGCTGCATTCAATCAAGCCTTTCTCAACGTCATGGGGATGCTTGTACAGGCGATGAGTAACAGAACAGAACAGTGACAGAACCGACAAGAACAGAACTCTCTGCCCGACTAAAACCTCCCTAGTCAATACTTCACGGAAATAGTTATTTTTTTAAACTTGTTTTTCCTGTGAATGTTTTTCTACTACATACATTTGTGCACAACATTTAAAGTTTGTTTAGTGTACATTTTTTACTTTTAAATGTTTATATATGTCTTATTTATATTTTTATTTTTTTGCACTACATACATTTTCACATTTAAAGTTTGCTTGGTGTACATTCTTTACTTTTAAATTTGTCTTTATATATGTCTTTATATTTTCTTTATATACATTTTTTGCAGTACATACATTAGTACTTTGTTTAACGTTTGATCTGTTTACATTTTTCTTCAATAAAATTTACTGGTCAAATGTGTACTTTCCTTTTTCAGAATCAGAATCAGAAAGAGCTGTATTGCCAAGTATGCTTGCGCATACAAGGAATTTGTTTTAGTGACATAAGCTTCCAGTAAACAGAGACAACAACACACAGAAAAAATAAAAAATAAAAAATAAAAATTTACAGGAGAATTACAAATTGGCAAATAAATAAGTGTATAAACAATTGTGCTATAAATGATAATGGAATAGGATTGAATAGGAGTGAGATGCAGGAATGTTCTAGGATGGAGGGGTAACAAATAAATATAAGGATATTGCACATTTTTGCATAAGCATAAGTTTAAGTGGGAAACATTTAACTGTTCATGAGGTAGATTGCCTGGGGGAAGGAACTATTCTTGTGCCTTGCTGTTCTTGTATTTGCGGCTCTGAGGCGCCGGCCAGATGGCAAAAGTTCAAAGATGGGGTGACTTGGATGTGAGGGATCCAGAGTGATTTTCTGAGTCCTTTTCCTCACTCTGGATGTGTACAGTTCTTGGAGGGTGGGCAGGGGAGCACCAATAATCCTTTCAGCAGTCCGAACAGTTCTCTGTAGTCTTCTGATATCTGATTTTGTAGCTGAACCAAACCAGACAGTAATTGAAGTACACAGGACTGACTCAATGACGGCTGAGTAGAACTGTTTCAGCAGCTCCTGTGGCAGGTTAAACTTCCTCAGCTGGCGAAGGAAGTACAACCTTTGTTGGGCTTTTTTCACAATGGAGCCAATGTGATTGTCCCACTTCAGGTCCTGAGAGATGGTGGTTCCCAGGAATCTGAATGACTCCACTGCAGCCACAGTGCTGTTCATGATGGTGAGTGGGGAAAGTGCAGGGGGGTTTCTCCTAAAGTCCACAGTCATCTCCACTGTTTTGAGCGTGTTCAGCTCCAGGTTGTTAAGACTGCACCAGACAGCCAGCTGCTCAACCTCCTGTCTGTAAGCAGACTCGTCACCGTCCTGGATGAGGCCGATGACTGTAGTGTCGTCTGCAAACTTCAGGAGCTTGACAGAGGGGTCTTTAGAGGTGCAGTCGTTGGTGTACAGGGAGAAGAGCAGAGGGGAGAGAACACATCCCTGAGGGGCACCAGTGTTGGTGGAGCAGCTGTTTGACATGAATTTCCCCAGTCTCACTAACTGTTGCCTATCTGTCAGAAAGCTGGTGATCCACTGACAGATAGAGCTAGGAACAGAGAGCTGGGTCAGTTTGGTCTGGAGGGTTGTTGGGATGATGGTGTTGAAAGCCGAACTATAGTCCACAAACAGGATCCTCACATAAGTCCCTGTTTTGTCCAGATGTTGCAGGATGAAGTGCAATCCCATGTTGATTGCATCATCCACGGACCTGTTTGCTCGGTATGCAAACTGCAGGGGGTCCAGTAAGGGTCCAGTGATGTCCTTCAGATAAGCCAGAACCAGTTTTTCAAACGACTTCATGACGACAGACGTTAGAGCCACAGGTCTGTAGTCGTTAAGTCCTGTTATCTTGGGTTTCTTTGGAATGGGGATTATGGTGGAGCGTTTGAAGCAGGAAGGCACTTCACACAACTCCAGAGATCTGTTGAAGATCTGTGAAAAGATGGGGGCAAGCTGGTCAGCACAGATTTTCAGACAGGCTGGTGTAACGCCATCTGGGCCTGGTGCTTTTCTTCTTTTGTTCTTCTTGAAGATCTGGCGCACATCATCTTCACAGATTTGAAGAGCAGGAGGTATGGAGAGGGGGATTGCAGGAGGTGTTAATGGTTGTGTAGGGAGATGGTCAGAGTGGGTGTTGGGGGTTTCAAATCTACAATAAAACTCATTCAGGTCGTTAGCAAGTCGTTGATTAGCCTCAGTGCAAGGGGATGGTGTCTTGTAGTTTGTGATGGCTCTCAGTCCTCTCCAAACTGAAGTAGGGTCGTTGGAAGTAAACTGGTCTTCCAACTTTTTAGCGTAGGTCTTTTTAGCCGCTCTAATCTCTTTGTTCAGTGTGTTCCTGGCCTGATTGTACAAGACCCTGTCCCCATTTCTGTAGGCATCCTCTTTGGCCTGACGAAGGTGTCTGAGTTTTACTGTAAACCATGGCTTATCATTGTTGAATGTTAAATAAGTCCTGGTAGGAATGCATATATCCTCACAGAAACTAATATAGGATGTAACAGTCTCTGTGAGTTCGTCCAGATCGGTGGTAGCAGCTTCAAAAACGCTCCAGTCTGTGATGTCAAAACAAGATTGTAAATCCTGCTCTGTTTCGCTGGTCCATCTCTTCACAGTCTTTACTACAGGTTTAGCAGATTTAAGTTTCTGCTTGTAGGTCGGTATAAGATGAACCAGACAGTGATCAGAACGTCCCAAAGCTGCTCGTGGAACAGAGTGATATGCATCCTTTATTGTGGTGTAACAGTGATCCAGTATATTACTGTCTCTGGTGGGACAGGTAACATGCTGTCTGTATTTTGGCAGTTCACGGGAGAGATTGGCTTTATTAAAGTCCCCAAGAATGATTAAAACAGAGTCCGGGTGTTGTTGTTCTGTGTCTGTGATCTGATCAGCGAGTTTCTGTAAAGCTGAGCTCACATGCGCTTGAGGTGGAATGTAAACACTAACCAGAATGAACGAGTGAAACTCCCGCGGCGAATAGAACGGCTTGCAGTTGATAAACTGCGTTTCTAGATCAGGACAGCACATCTTCTTTAACACAGTTACATCTGTACACCACCGTTCATTGATGTAAAAGCATGTCCCGCCGCCGCGCGATTTCCCCGTTGATTCTGCGCCGCGGTCCGCTCTGAACAGCTGAAAGCCCGGCAGATGGAGTGCGCTGTCCGGTATGGCGTCATTCAGCCAGGTTTCCGTGAAACACAGAGCAGCAGAGTGAGAGAAATCCTTATTTGTCCGAGAGAGCAGAAGGAGTTCGTCCGTTTTGTTGGGTAGAGAGCGGAGATTTGCGAGATGGATGCTAGGCAACGGCGTTCGAAATCCGCGCTTCCTGAGTCTGACGAGCGCTCCCGCTCGCTTTCCCCGTCTGCGCGGTGAAACTGATCGTGTTTGTTAAACAAAAAACAGGAAAAACGAACAAAAACAGTACAAACACTGGAGAGCCAAGCACTGAAGCAGCCATGTGCAACGCCATCTTGGTATCAAGTCCTGAAGTCCATCTTGGTATCAAGTCCAAGTTTTAATGGTGCATGTGGATTAGAGCAACAGGTATCAAGCTAAATGTCACAATTTAAAAGATTAATAGTACACTTTTACTTAAAACTCACTTTAAACCGCTATTGAGTATTTGTATCATATTCTGCTCGTGGTTTAAAATAGTGTTTGGGCATAAAATGAACAAAAATGCTATTCTGTATGACAAAATATTTAAAAGAACATGTGATAATTATTTCTCCAAATGTGCACACAATTGGATAAGAGCCCTGATGAATGCTGTATATTGTATGTAAGTGAACACAAACCTGAGAAAACATGATTGAGTGCATTATGAGTGATAATTCTTATTCAAAATATCAAAGGTTACAGATTAATAATTTTGCACTCCTGGAATAAAGAATTTAATGTCACTGCAAAGCAGATTTATCATAAACAGTGGTCAAATATCAAAGCTGGAGTCTTACATCTTTATAATGATGCTATTAATTATTCATATTATATTTATAATAAATGGTTTTTTTTAATAATAAATGGGTAAATAAATATGCAAGGGAAACTTTTTCAAATACTGCACTAAAGTTTATTTACAACACACTTTACAAAACAGACAGAGTCAACTATTCAAGTAAAGACATCCCTGCCCTCCTCCTCTACAGGCTGTGCCAGTCCCAGCACAGGCTCTGCTGCTGAAGGTGGATCCCATGCACTCTCATAGGCCTCTCCATGACTCTCACAAAGGTTATGTAGAGCACAGCGTGTCAGCACCATAGATTTCACAAGATCGACCGCACAGTCATTTCTTTTCATAAGGCAACGCCATCTTCCTTTTAATCTACCAAAAGCATTTTCAACCACTACACGTGCTCTGGAGATTTTCATGTTGTAGACCCGCTGTTCCGCTGTTAGCCGTCCAGTGTCAGTAAATGGTTTTAATAGCCAGTTCTGCAAGGGATAGGCAGAGTCTCCAAGGATATAGTAGCCAACATTCACCCCAGCAATGTTTTTGGTGCTAGCTGGTATGTGGTTTCCACGGTTTGCCACCTCCCACAGTGTGGACAGTCTCAAAACCCGAGCATCATGCAGGCTTCCAGGCAGTCCTGTGAACAAATTCCAGAAAAGTCCCTTTCCATCCACAACACCTTGAAGGATGATGGAGTGCCAGCCTTTACGGTTGAAATAGTCACAGTGATAGTCTTGTGGTGCTATTATGGGTGATCCATCAATAGCACCAATACACTGTAGAGGTCCCCATCTGTTCTCAACGTAGGCAGCCATTTCTTTAAACCTCTCCTGATCTGGAAAACGAATTTGTTCTGGTATCAACAACGTCTCTGCTGCAGCACAGAACTCCTGAACACACCGACACACAGTTGAAATGCTTGCTCCAAAAAGATGTCCAACACTTCTGTACTCAGAGCCGGTAGCAAGCTTCCACAGTGCAATGGCTACTCTCTTCTTTAGAGGTACACACACAAGGAAGTTTGTGTCCCGTCTCTCCATCGCAGGACACAGTTTGTTGCACAAGTAAATAAACGGTTCTTCCGACATTCTAAAGTTCTCCAACCACTGCGTGTTTGTTAACCCAGGAACAATCACACCCCACCACTCAGAAGCTCTGTTAAATGTCCAAACAGATGGTCTGTGACGGCGACTTTGCAAAATATGATACATCTGAAATACACAGAGTACACATTTTAATACATACAATTGTCAGCTAAATTCATTTTATGCTTTGTGACAATATAGCGATTGAGACCCTAAACAAGATTAGCTTACCCTCGTGCGCCGTCGGGCAAATCGAGTGATGTCGTCATCTTTGCTTCATTGTAAGATTTCCCAGACTCTTTTGTTTTTTTTTGCAGTAATTTGTTTTGCTGCCATCAGCCTCATTTTAAACACATTTCTCCGTCTTGAAGTTAAAAACATCCACATGCCGAGAATCAAGAACACCACCCCCTCGATAGGCTCCATTGTTCCTGTGTTGTGCGTTTGAAATATGGTGCGTTTAGGATGATGTCATGACAGTAGAGGCGGCAACTATTAACGATCAGTCCCACCCACTTTGAAGTGGTACTAACTGCAGTGGAGAAGCAACCGAGCTAAAGCGAACCGAACCGTACCAAGTCGAATCGTACTAAGCAGTGGAAAAGCAAAGCGGGCCGAACCATTCCGCGCCGAGTCGAACCATACCAAGCCGTACCATGTAGTGGAAACGCACCATTAGATTAACTTCAAAACACTTCTGACCAAATCTGACTTTAAAAATGTAAGGCTCAAGACCCCAACTAATCAAACACTGACCACTATAATGGTGACATAAAAATAGTGATTTTCATCTTTGTTGATTCTGCATGTTAACATCAGGTCTCGTCAATAATGGTCAATCATCCCTCAATTAATCACTTAATTATCTCATTAACTTTAACTCAGCTTCAGTGTTAATTTAACACTCCTATTTTAACACTTTCACACTCTTGAGTGTGGTCTCACATGTACTCCCAGCAGAGTTAATTTCACTCATATTTTTTTGCTGTGCAGCTTCCTCTAGCCAGGCAGATGACATCAATGCCCTCAGCACCTGAGTCGTCACTTAAATCTTTCCCCTATGTTGCAAACCCTGATCTGTCAGGTCAGGCCATATGACGTGGGCAGCAACCTCCTCCCCCTGCATCAGCACCCGCGCTCTCTGCTCAACAGCCAGTGTCTCTCTCAGCTCCTCCAGCAGTATCCCTCTCTGCTCCACAGGCTGCTGTCCTCTCTGCTCAAAGGCCAGCGTCTCTCTCTGCTCCTCCCGCAGCATCCCTCTCTGCTCCTCCCAGCAGCATCCCTCTCTGCTCCACCGGCTGCTGCCCTCTCTGCTCCAGCAACATCAATGAGCAGAACAACTCTGTGGAGGAAGAGGAAAGCAGCAGAGGTTTTTGCTCAAGAGCAAGGGCTTCCCCCTCCCCAGCAACTTGTGCGAAAACCATATGCGTGCACTCAATGTGGGCAGCCCAGAAAAAAAGAGTTTGGGCACACCAGGGTGAGTAACTTCTACTTCTGTGCCACAGCAGAGGGAAAGACATTAGAACAGTGGCTGCAAGAAAAGAAGAATGAGGGAAATCCTTCATTGTAAAAAGTTTTATTTTTTTAAATATTGTACATATAATAATTTTATTTTATTCTATTACAATTTGTTTGTATTCAAAAAAGATTGTGTACACAGACCAAAATGATTGTTCTTTATTTCAAAATGTTTATCTGCCTACATAAAGGACATATAAAGTGTCCTAAATAATTATTACTAAATAATTAACTTTATGTCTGTTCTTTATTTGAGGACATTTATTTGCCATCACAGAGTTCATGCAAACTGTCATTAAAATATATATTCTTTATTTTAGAACATTTAATGACTGTTCTTTAGTTTGAGAACATTTATTTGCCCTCTTAAAGGTTACATCAATAGATCAAAACCTTATTTCAGGTGTATCTGCCTCCATTAAGGCCATGTTAATTGTCTTAAATGATGGTTCTTTATTTTAGAATGTTTATTTACCTTCATTAAGACAATGTTTATATTTCCAAATGATTTTATTTTAGATCATTTATTTGCCGTCATGGCGGTTATTGTCTTAACCATTTCTTTTATTTGTGTAGCTTTTTAAATTATTCATTAGCATTCCAGTGTTCCTGTTTTCTAAATAAATTATATACACTTTTAAAAAAAAAACTTTATTATAAAAGGTATGAACTAAGTTTAATTTAATATCAATACACACACAGTCAGTTTTTTGTTTCTTTATTAAATAGTTCACACTAGAAACAAAATATAAAAAGTATAAAATATATAATTGTGAACAAATTACTAAACAAATACATAAATAAAACTGAAAATAACAGCAGAAACCATACAACAAAATAAAAGATAAAAGATTTTTATTAAATAGTTCACACTAGAAAAACAAATGCTAAATGCAAAATTTAAAACAAAGGAATAACAGCGGAAACAGTACAACAAAATTAAAGATAATAGAAAAGATTAAATAGTTCACATTAGAAAACAAAATAAAAAATATGAAATATATGGTAAAGTAAACATAATAGTATATACAAATATAAAAAGAAAAATGTAAGAAACAGTATAACAAGTTAAAAATAGTTAAAAAAAATATAAAAAGAATATAAATGTAAATTAAATACTAAATACAAATACTAAAAGAAACTAAACAAACAAACACCTTACTAAAATTAACAGATAATAATAATAAAAAAAATAAATTAAAAAAAAAGAGTAAAAAAAAAATCAGTTCCAATTATTTACGGGGGAGCAAGAGACCGCTGCTCTGCCAGCCAAAGTTCCACAGTCTTGCCCTCGTAACTGCTGCAAAACGATTTGCCACCATAGCGTGAGTGACCATAGTCCTTGGTTTTGGGCGGCTGACACAGAGAGCAAGTCAGCGGTTTACATTTCTTTGGCCTTTTCAGAGGAACGCCCTGTGCAATTTCTTCCGCTTTCTTTTTCTCCCTCCAAGCAGTTGTCCGAGGCACTTTGTCATAGTTGTCTTCAGCTGCAACCCTCCTCTGCTCAGAAAGCCATTGCGATACAGTCTTTCCAGCTGCAGTGGCACAAAAACTTTTCCCCCTAAAGAAACTGTGTCCAAACTCCAGTCTCTTTGGCTGTCCACACAATCTGCATGGATATCCTTTTGGATCTGCTCTCCGTGCAATGCCTTTTTGTTGCTTTAGGGCTTTTTTATCCTCTTCGGCCCTCTTTTTCCGTCTCCAGGCTGTGGCCCTTGGTAAGGGTACCAAGGGCCACAGCCTGGAGAAGGAAAAAGAGGGCTGCAGCAGATACAGCCGATGGAGGAGGGAGCACAGCCAGCGATGCGCATGTAGGAACTGTTTAAGGCAAAAATACATATAGTATTACATTAGACATTTGTTGCTTCTTACGTGAATTTATTCTTTTACATTCTTTCATAGTTCTCACCTGATACTCTGACATTTTTTAGCACTGGAGGCCACTGCTGACTGGTGGATGGGGTGGCTTGGAGAGAAGACCTTCTCTCCAATCTTCTCCAGAACCGTCTCCTCCTTTCACTTTCCTCCGAAGAAATCACTGGAGGCCACTGCGGACTGGTGAATGGGTTGGCTTGCAGAGAAGACTCTCTCAGCAGACCTTTCGTAGACTGTCTAGTGGATGGGGTGGCTTGCAGAGAAGACTCTCTCCGCAGGCCTTTCCTAGACAGTTTAGTGGATGGGGTGGCTTGGAGGGAAGCCTTTCTCTACAGTCTTTCCCGGAACAGTCTCCTCTTTTCACTTTCCACCGAAGAAATCACTGGAGGCCAATGAGGTTTGCAAAATTTCATTGCTTTTTTTTGTTCTTTTTCAGAATCTGCCCTCTGGACCCGCAAAGCGGTGTTGTCTAGGTCCTCTGAAAGCCTCTGGCGGAATTTCTCTCTTTCTGAAATTAAAGGAGGCCATCTCTGTTGTTTTGCCATTTCAGATAGTGCTTAGGTGCAAGCTGTCAATAATTCAAACTGTGGGGCCACAACAATTATACTCAGGTAAATGGGCGGGTCACAGGTGCCCAGGTAGCCACAGGGGGCCCAACAGAGAAGATTGGCCGGGATTTTGTTAAATGAGCAGGTGACACGGTTCTCCTCTCCCTGCTCTCAAGCTCCGAGTCTGACGATGGCCACGTACTTCTCATGAGTTCATCACATAGTGTAACGGAGCGGGGCTGCAAATGAACATCTCTAAGAAAGAGGAGATGGTGAGTGATTTTACGTCAAAACGCCTCCCACGCTGAGATTCCTATGATTATTCACCGCACGAGGGCTGATAGAGTAGAGGGGCACGGATATCTACATTTTTTTAAGAAAGAAGAGTGGGCAGTAAAGATGGGCTGGACAGCAAAGGCTCAGGGTGAAGGGAGTCTTACCGGACGCACTTTGGATCTCCACAAGATGGTGTATGGTCAGGGATTCTCTTCTTACTTCCTACACATGAGCGTGGAAGTTCTCCGGCTAATTATAATGTTGTTAAATGAGCAGGTGACACGGTTCTCCTCTCCCTGCTCTCAAGCTCCGAGTCTGACGATGGCCACGTACATCTCATGAGTTCATCACATGGTGTGACGGAGCGGGGCTGCAACTGAACATCTCTAAGACAGAGGAGATGATGAGTGATTTTACGTCAAAACGCCTCCCACGCTGAGACTCCTATGATTATTCACCGCACGACGGCTGATAGAGTAGAGCGGCACGGATTTCGCAATCAAATAAAAGATGGAGCGCTTCACGGATTTGCGTGTCATCCTTTCGCAGGGGCCATGCTAATCTTCTCTGTATCGATCCAATTTTAGTATATGTGCCGCCGTGGCGAGCACAGAACAGCTAGCTCGCTCGAGGTATCTTTACCCTCGGGTCCCCGCGAGCTCTCACAGAGCTGGTAAGGGCCCAGTGAGCCATCTCATCCCATCGCATACCGTGCCGCACGGACCGCGTCGGTGATGAGGCCGGACGCGCATCCCTCCATTGATGCAACCGCTCACCGAGTTTGGGGGACAGGGGAACGTAGCGCGTCTTTTTTTAGACGTGCCCGATTCCACCGTGATGTACAGGAGCATCCTCTGGACATGAGGAAGCAGGTGTACACGCTTGCCGGTGGTACCTGGCGTACTGGCGCTGAAGGGGGCGTGGCCTCTACATTTTTTTAAGAAAGAAGAGTGGGCAGTAAAGAAGGGCTGGACAGCAAAGGCTCAGGGTGAAGGGAGTCTTACCGGACGCACTTTGGATCTCCACAAGATGGTGTATGGTCAGGGATTCTCTTCTTACTTCCTACACATGAGCGTGGAAGTTCTCCGGCTAATTATAATGTTGTTAAATGAGCAGGTGACACGGTTCTCCTCTCCCTGCTCTCAAGCTCCGAGTCTGACGATGGCCACGTACTTCTCATGAGTTCATCACATAGTGTAACGGAGCGGGGCTGCAACTGTACATCTCTAAGAAAGAGGAGATGGTGAGAGATTTTACGTCAAAACGCCTCCCACGCTGAGACTCCTATGATTATTCACCGCACGAGGGCTGATAGAGTAGAGGGGCACGGATATCGCAATCAAATAAAAGATGGAGCGCTTCACGGATTTGCGTGTCATCCTTTCGCAGGGGCCATGCTAATCTTCTCTGTATCGATCCAATTTTAGTATATGTGCCGCCGTGGCGAGCACAGAACAGCTGGCTCGCTCGAGGTATCTTTACCCCTCGGGTCCCCGCGAGCTCTCACAGAGCTGGTCAGGGCCCAGTGAGCCATCTCATCCCATCGCATACCGTGCCGCACGGACCGCGTCGGTGCTGAGGCCGGACGCACATCCCTCCATTGATGCAACTGCTCACCGAGTTTGGGGGACAGTGGAACGTAGCGCGTCAATTTCTAGACGTGCCTGATTCCACCGTGATGTACAGGAGCATCCTCTGGAAATAAGGAAGCAGGTGTACACGCTTGCCGGTGGTACCTGGCGTACTGGCGCTGAAGGGGGCGTTGCCTCTTACCGGACGCACTTTGGATCTCCACAAGATGGTGTATGGTCAGGGATTCTCTTCTTACTTCCTACACATGAGCGTGGAAGTTCTCCGGCTAATTATAATGTTGTTAAATGAGCAGGTGACACGGTTCTCCTCTCCCTGCTCTCAAGCTCCGAGTCTGACGATGGCCACGTACAGCTCATGAGTTCATCACATGGTGTGACGGAGCGGGGCTGCAACTGAACATCTCTAAGACAGAGGAGATGGTGAGTGATTTTACGTCAAAACGCCTCCCACGCTGAGACTCCTATGATTATTCACCGCACGAGGGCTGATAGAGTAGAGCGGCACGGATTTCGCAATCAAATAAAAGATGGAGCGCTTCACGGATTTGCGTGTCATCCTTTCGCAGGGGCCATGCTAATCTTCTCTGTATCGATCCAATTTTAGTATATCTGCCGCCGTGGCGAGCACAGAACAGCTAGCTCGCTCGAGGTATCTTTACCCTCGGGTCCCCGCGAGCTCTCACAGAGCTGGTAAGGGCCCAGTGAGCCATCTCATCCCATCGCATACCGTGCCGCACGGACCGCGTCGGTGATGAGGCCGGACGCGCATCCCTCCATTGATGCAACCGCTCACCGAGTTTGGGGGACAGGGGAACGTAGCGCGTCTTTTTTTAGACGTGCCCGATTCCACCGTGATGTACAGGAGCATCCTCTGGACATGAGGAAGCAGGTGTACACGCTTGCCGGTGGTACCTGGCGTACTGGCGCTGAAGGGGGCGTGGCCTCTACATTTTTTTAAGAAAGAAGAGTGGGCAGTAAAGAAGGGCTGGACAGCAAAGGCTCAGGGTGAAGGGAGTCTTACCGGACGCACTTTGGATCTCCACAAGATGGTGTATGGTCAGGGATTCTCTTCTTACTTCCTACACATGAGCGTGGAAGTTCTCCGGCTAATTATAATGTTGTTAAATGAGCAGGTGACACGCTTCTCCTCTCCCTGCTCTCAAGCTCCGAGTCTGACGATGGCCACGTACTTCTCATGAGTTCATCACATAGTGTAACGGAGCGGGGCTGCAACTGTACATCTCTAAGAAAGAGGAGATGGTGAGAGATTTTCCGTCAAAACGCCTCCCACGCTGAGACTCCTATGATTATTCACTGCACGAGGGCTGATAGAGTAGAGGGGCACGGATATCGCAATCAAATAAAAGATGGAGCGCTTCACGGATTTGCGTGTCATCCTTTCGCAGGGGCCATGCTAATCTTCTCTGTATCGATCCAATTTTAGTATATGTGCCGCCGTGGCGAGCACAGAACAGCTGGCTCGCTCGAGGTATCTTTAGCCCTCGGGTCCCCGCGAGCTCTCACAGAGCTGGTCAGGGCCCAGTGAGCCATCTCATCCCATCGCATAACGTGCCGCACGGACCGCGTCGGTGCTGAGGCCGGACGCACATCCCTCCATTGATGCAACTGCTCACCGAGTTTGGGGGACAGTGGAACGTAGCGCGTCAATTTCTAGACGTGCCCGATTCCACCGTGATGTACAGGAGCATCCTCTGGAAATAAGGAAGCAGGTGTACACGCTTGCCGGTGGTACCTGGCGTACTGGCGCTGAAGGGGGCGTGGCCTCTTACCGGACGCACTTTGGATCTCCACAAGATGGTGTATGGTCAGGGATTCTCTTCTTACTTCCTACACATGAGCGTGGAAGTTCTCCGGCTAATTATAATGTTGTTAAATGAGCAGGTGACACGGTTCTCCTCTCCCTGCTCTCAAGCTCCGAGTCTGACGATGGCCACGTACTTCTCATGAGTTCATCACATAGTGTAACGGAGCGGGGCTGCAACTGAACATCTCTAAGAAAGAGGAGATGGTGAGTGATTTTACGTCAAAACGCCTCCCACGCTGAGATTCCTATGATTATTCACCGCACGAGGGCTGATAGAGTAGAGGGGCACGGATATCTACATTTTTTTAAGAAAGAAGAGTGGGCAGTAAAGATGGGCTGGACAGCAAAGGCTCAGGGTGAAGGGAGTCTTACCGGACGCACTTTGGATCTCCACAAGATGGTGTATGGTCAGGGATTCTCTTCTTACTTCCTACACATGAGCGTGGAAGTTCTCCGGCTAATTATAATGTTGTTAAATGAGCAGGTGACACGGTTCTCCTCTCCCTGCTCTCAAGCTCCGAGTCTGACGATGGCCACGTACATCTAGTTCATCACATGGTGTGACGGAGCGGGGCTGCAACTGAACATCTCTAAGACAGAGGAGATGGTGAGTGATTTTACGTCAAAACGCCTCCCACGCTGAGACTCCTATGATTATTCACCGCACGAGGGCTGATAGAGTAGAGCGGCACGGATTTCGCAATCAAATAAAAGATGGAGCGCTTCACGGATTTGCGTGTCATCCTTTCGCAGGGGCCATGCTAATCTTCTCTGTATCGATCCAATTTTAGTATATGTGCCGCCGTGGCGAGCACAGAACAGCTAGCTCGCTCGAGGTATCTTTACCCTCGGGTCCCCGCGAGCTCTCACAGAGCTGGTAAGGGCCCAGTGAGCCATCTCATCCCATCGCATACCGTGCCGCACGGACCGCGTCGGTGATGAGGCCGGACGCGCATCCCTCCATTGATGCAACCGCTCACCGAGTTTGGGGGACAGGGGAACGTAGCGCGTCTTTTTTTAGACGTGCCCGATTCCACCGTGATGTACAGGAGCATCCTCTGGACATGAGGAAGCAGGTGTACACGCTTGCCGGTGGTACCTGGCGTACTGGCGCTGAAGGGGGCGTGGCCTCTACATTTTTTTAAGAAAGAAGAGTGGGCAGTAAAGAAGGGCTGGACAGCAAAGGCTCAGGGTGAAGGGAGTCTTACCGGACGCACTTTGGATCTCCACAAGATGGTGTATGGTCAGGGATTCTCTTCTTACTTCCTACACATGAGCGTGGAAGTTCTCCGGCTAATTATAATGTTGTTAAATGAGCAGGTGACACGGTTCTCCTCTCCCTGCTCTCAAGCTCCGAGTCTGACGATGGCCACGTACATCTAGTTCATCACATGGTGTGACGGAGCGGGGCTGCAACTGAACATCTCTAAGACAGAGGAGATGGTGAGTGATTTTACGTCAAAACGCCTCCCACGCTGAGACTCCTATGATTATTCACCGCACGAGGGCTGATAGAGTAGAGCGGCACGGATTTCGCAATCAAATAAAAGATGGAGCGCTTCACGGATTTGCGTGTCATCCTTTCGCAGGGGCCATGCTAATCTTCTCTGTATCGATCCAATTTTAGTATATGTGCCGCCGTGGCAAGCACAGAACGGCTGGCTCGCTCGAGGTATCTTTACCCCTCGGGTCCCCGCGAGCTCTCACAGAGCTGGTCAGGGCCCAGTGAGCCATCTCATCCCATCGCATACTGTGCCGCACGGACCGCGTCGGTGCTGAGGCCGGACGCACATCCCTCCATTGATGCAACTGCTCACCGAGTTTGGGGGACAGTGGAACGTAGCGCGTCAATTTCTAGACGTGCCCGATTCTACCGTGATGTACAGGAGCATCCTCTGGAAATAAGGAAGCAGGTGTACACGCTTGCCGGTGGTACCTGGCGTACTGGCGCTGAAGGGGGCGTGGCCTCTTACCGGACGCACTTTGGATCTCCACAAGATGGTGTATGGTCAGGGATTCTCTTCTTACTTCCTACACATGAGCGTGGAAGTTCTCCGGCTAATTATAATGTTGTTAAATGAGCAGGTGACACGGTTCTCCTCTCCCTGCTCTCAAGCTCCGAGTCTGACGATGGCCACGTACATCTCATGAGTTCATCACATGGTGTGACGGAGCGGGGCTGCAACTGAACATCTCTAAGACAGAGGAGATGGTGAGTGATTTTACGTCAAAACGCCTCCCATGCTGAGACTCCTATGATTATTCACCGCACGAGGGCTGATAGAGTAGAGCGGCACGGATTTCCGCAATCAAATAAAAGATGGAGCGCTTCACGGATTTGCGTGTCATCCTTTCGCAGGGGCCATGCTAATCTTCTCTGTATCGATCCAATTTTAGTATATGTGCCGCCGTGGCGAGCACAGAACAGCTAGCTTGCTCGAGGTATCTTTACCCTCGGGTCCCCGCGAGCTCTCACAGAGCTGGTAAGGGCCCAGTGAGCCATCTCATCCCATCGCATACCGTGCCGCACGGACCGCGTCGGTGATGAGGCCGGACGCGCATCCCTCCATTGATGCAACCGCTCACCGAGTTTGGGGGACAGGGGAACGTAGCGCGTCTTTTTTTAGACGTGCCCGATTCCACCGTGATGTACAGGAGCATCCTCTGGACATGAGGAAGCAGGTGTACACGCTTGCCGGTGGTACCTGGCGTACTGGCGCTGAAGGGGGCGTTGCCTCTACATTTTTTTAAGAAAGAAGAGTGGGCAGTAAAGAAGGGCTGGACAGCAAAGGCTCAGGGTGAAGGGAGTCTTACCGGACGCACTTTGGATCTCCACAAGATGGTGTATGGTCAGGGATTCTCTTCTTACTTCCTACACATGAGCGTGGAAGTTCTCCGGCTAATTATAATGTTGTTAAATGAGCAGGTGACACGCTTCTCCTCTCCCTGCTCTCAAGCTCCGAGTCTGACGATGGCCACGTACTTCTCATGAGTTCATCACATAGTGTAACGGAGCGGGGCTGCAACTGTACATCTCTAAGAAAGAGGAGATGGTGAGAGATTTTACGTCAAAACGCCTCCCACGCTGAGACTCCTATGATTATTCACCGCACGAGGGCTGATAGAGTAGAGCGGCACGGATTTCGCAATCAAATAAAAGATGGAGCGCTTCACGGATTTGCGTGTCATCCTTTCGCAGGGGCCATGCTAATCTTCTCTGTATCGATCCAATTTTAGTATATGTGCCGCCGTGGCGAGCACAGAACAGCTGGCTCGCTCGAGGTATCTTTAGCCCTCGGGTCCCCGCGAGCTCTCACAGAGCTGGTCAGGGCCCAGTGAGCCATCTCATCCCATCGCATAACGTGCCGCACGGACCGCGTCGGTGCTGAGGCCGGACGCACATCCCTCCATTGATGCAACTGCTCACCGAGTTTGGGGGACAGTGGAACGTAGCGCGTCAATTTCTAGACGTGCCCGATTCCACCGTGATGTACAGGAGCATCCTCTGGAAATAAGGAAGCAGGTGTACACGCTTGCCGGTGGTACCTGGCGTACTGGCGCTGAAGGGGGCGTGGCCTCTTACAGGACGCACTTTGGATCTCCACAAGATGGTGTATGGTCAGGGATTCTCTTCTTACTTCCTACACATGAGCGTGGAAGTTCTCCGGCTAATTATAATGTTGTTAAATGAGCAGGTGACACGGTTCTCCTCTCCCTGCTCTCAAGCTCCGAGTCTGACGATGGTCACGTACATCTCATGAGTTCATCACATGGTGTGACGGAGCGGGGCTGCAACTGAACATCTCTAAGACAGAGGAGATGGTGAGTGATTTTACGTCAAAACGCCTCCCACGCTGAGACTCCTATGATTATTCACCGCACGAGGGCTGATAGAGTAGAGCGGCACGGATTTCGCAATCAAATAAAAGATGGAGCGCTTCACGGATTTGCGTGTCATCCTTTCGCAGGGGCCATGCTAATCTTCTCTGTATCGATCCAATTTTAGTATATGTGCCGCCGTGGCGAGCACAGAACAGCTAGCTCGCTCGAGGTATCTTTACCCTCGGGTCCCCGCGAGCTCTCACAGAGCTGGTAAGGGCCCAGTGAGCCATCTCATCCCATCGCATACCGTGCCGCACGGACCGCGTCGGTGATGAGGCCGGACGCGCATCCCTCCATTGATGCAACATTTTTTTAAGAAAGAAGAGTGGGCAGTAAAGATGGGCTGGACAGCAAAGGCTCAGGGTGAAGGGAGTCTTACCGGACGCACTTTGGATCTCCACAAGATGGTGTATGGTCAGGGATTCTCTTCTTACTTCCTACACATGAGCGTGGAAGTTCTCCGGCTAATTATAATGTTGTTAAATGAGCAGGTGACACGGTTCTCCTCTCCCTGCTCTCAAGCTCCGAGTCTGACGATGGCCACGTACATCTCATGAGTTCATCACATGGTGTGACGGAGCGGGGCTGCAACTGAACATCTCTAAGACAGAGGAGATGGTGAGTGATTTTACGTCAAAACGCCTCCCACGCTGAGACTCCTATGATTATTCACCGCACGAGGGCTGATAGAGTAGAGCGGCACGGATTTCGCAATCAAATAAAAGATGGAGCGCTTCACGGATTTGCGTGTCATCCTTTCGCAGGGGCCATGCTAATCTTCTCTGTATCGATCCAATTTTAGTATATGTGCCGCCGTGGCGAGCACAGAACAGCTAGCTCGCTCGAGGTATCTTTACCCTCGGGTCCCCGCGAGCTCTCACAGAGCTGGTAAGGGCCCAGTGAGCCATCTCATCCCATCGCATACCGTGCCGCACGGACCGCGTCGGTGATGAGGCCGGACGCGCATCCCTCCATTGATGCAACCGCTCACCGAGTTTGGGGGACAGGGGAACGTAGCGCGTCTTTTTTTAGACGTGCCCGATTCCACCGTGATGTACAGGAGCATCCTCTGGACATGAGGAAGCAGGTGTACACGCTTGCCGGTGGTACCTGGCGTACTGGCGCTGAAGGGGGCGTGGCCTCTTACCGGACGCACTTTGGATCTCCACAAGATGGTGTATGGTCAGGGATTCTCTTCTTACTTCCTACACATGAGCGTGGAAGTTCTCCGGCTAATTATAATGTTGTTAAATGAGCAGGTGACACGGTTCTCCTCTCCCTGCTCTCAAGCTCCGAGTCTGACGATGGCCACGTACATCTCATGAGTTCATCACATGGTGTGACGGAGCGGGGCTGCAACTGAACATCTCTAAGACAGAGGAGATGGTGAGTGATTTTACGTCAAAACGCCTCCCACGCTGAGACTCCTATGATTATTCACCGCACGAGGGCTGATAGAGTAGAGCGGCACGGATTTCGCAATCAAATAAAAGATGGAGCGCTTCACGGATTTGCGTGTCATCCTTTCGCAGGGGCCATGCTAATCTTCTCTGTATCGATCCAATTTTAGTATATGTGCCGCCATGGCGAGCACAGAACAGCTAGCTCGCTCGAGGTATCTTTACCCTCGGGTCCCCGCGAGCTCTCACAGAGCTGGTAAGGGCCCAGTGAGCCATCTCATCCCATCGCATACCGTGCCGCACGGACCGCGTCGGTGATGAGGCCGGACGCGCATCCCTCCATTGATGCAACCGCTCACCGAGTTTGGGGGACAGGGGAACGTAGCGCGTCTTTTTTTAGACGTGCCCGATTCCACCGTGATGTACAGGAGCATCCTCTGGACATGAGGAAGCAGGTGTACACGCTTGCCGGTGGTACCTGGCGTACTGGCGCTGAAGGGGGCGTGGCCTCTACATTTTTTTAAGAAAGAAGAGTGGGCAGTAAAGAAGGGCTGGACAGCAAAGGCTCAGGGTGAAGGGAGTCTTACCGGACGCACTTTGGATCTCCACAAGATGGTGTATGGTCAGGGATTCTCTTCTTACTTCCTACACATGAGCGTGGAAGTTCTCCGGCTAATTATAATGTTGTTAAATGAGCAGGTGACACGGTTCTCCTCTCCCTGCTCTCAAGCTCCGAGTCTGACGATGGCCACGTACATCTAGTTCATCACATGGTGTGACGGAGCGGGGCTGCAACTGAACATCTCTAAGACAGAGGAGATGGTGAGTGATTTTACGTCAAAACGCCTCCCACGCTGAGACTCCTATGATTATTCACCGCACGAGGGCTGATAGAGTAGAGCGGGACGGATTTCGCAATCAAATAAAAGATGGAGCGCTTCACGGATTTGCGTGTCATCCTTTCGCAGGGGCCATGCTAATCTTCTCTGTATCGATCCAATTTTAGTATATGTGCCGCCGTGGCGAGCACAGAACAGCTAGCTCGCTCGAGGTATCTTTACCCTCGGGTCCCCGCGAGCTCTCACAGAGCTGGTAAGGGCCCAGTGAGCCATCTCATCCCATCGCATACCGTGCCGCACGGACCGCGTCGGTGATGAGGCCGGACGCGCATCCCTCCATTGATGCAACCGCTCACCGAGTTTGGGGGACAGGGGAACGTAGCGCGTCTTTTTTTAGACGTGCCCGATTCCACCGTGATGTACAGGAGCATCCTCTGGACATGAGGAAGCAGGTGTACACGCTTGCCGGTGGTACCTGGCGTACTGGCGCTGAAGGGGGCGTGGCCTCTACATTTTTTTAAGAAAGAAGAGTGGGCAGTAAAGAAGGGCTGGACAGCAAAGGCTCAGGGTGAAGGGAGTCTTACCGGACGCACTTTGGATCTCCACAAGATGGTGTATGGTCAGGGATTCTCTTCTTACTTCCTACACATGAGCGTGGAAGTTCTCCGGCTAATTATAATGTTGTTAAATGAGCAGGTGACACGGTTCTCCTCTCCCTGCTCTCAAGCTCCGAGTCTGACGATGGCCACGTACATCTAGTTCATCACATGGTGTGACGGAGCGGGGCTGCAACTGAACATCTCTAAGACAGAGGAGATGGTGAGTGATTTTACGTCAAAACGCCTCCCACGCTGAGACTCCTATGATTATTCACCGCACGAGGGCTGATAGAGTAGAGCGGCACGGATTTCGCAATCAAATAAAAGATGGAGCACTTCACGGATTTGCGTGTCATCCTTTCGCAGGGGCCATGCTAATCTTCTCTGTATCGATCCAATTTTAGTATATGTGCCGCCGTGGCGAGCACAGAACAGCTAGCTCGCTCGAGGTATCTTTACCCTCGGGTCCCCGCGAGCTCTCACAGAGCTGGTAAGGGCCCAGTGAGCCATCTCATCCCATCGCATACCGTGCCGCACGGACCGCGTCGGTGATGAGGCCGGACGCGCATCCCTCCATTGATGCAACCGCTCACCGAGTTTGGGGGACAGGGGAACGTAGCGCGTCTTTTTTTAGACGTGCCCGATTCCACCGTGATGTACAGGAGCATCCTCTGGACATGAGGAAGCAGGTGTACACGCTTGCCGGTGGTACCTGGCGTACTGGCGCTGAAGGGGGCGTGGCCTCTACATTTTTTTAAGAAAGAAGAGTGGGCAGTAAAGAAGGGCTGGACAGCAAAGGCTCAGGGTGAAGGGAGTCTTACCGGACGCACTTTGGATCTCCACAAGATGGTGTATGGTCAGGGATTCTCTTCTTACTTCCTACACATGAGCGTGGAAGTTCTCCGGCTAATTATAATGTTGTTAAAAGAGCAGGTGACACGGTTCTCCTCTCCCTGCTCTCAAGCTCCGAGTCTGACGATGGCCACGTACTTCTCATGAGTTCATCACATGGTGTAACGGAGCGGGGCTGCAACTGTACATCTCTAAGAAAGAGGAGATGATGAGAGATTTTACGTCAAAACGCCTCCCACGCTGAGACTCCTATGATTATTCACCGCACGAGGGCTGATAGAGTAGACGGGGCACGGATATCGCAATCAAATAAAAGATGGAGCGCTTCACGGATTTGCGTGTCATCCTTTCGCAGGGGCCATGCTAATCTTCTCTGTATCGATCCAATTTTAGTATATGTGCCGCCGTGGCAAGCACAGAACGGCTGGCTCGCTCGAGGTATCTTTACCCCTCGGGTCCCCGCGAGCTCTCACAGAGCTGGTCAGGGCCCAGTGAGCCATCTCATCCCATCGCATACCGTGCCGCACGGACCGCGTCGGTGCTGAGGCCGGACGCACATCCCTCCATTGATGCAACTGCTCACCGAGTTTGGGGGACAGTGGAACGTAGCGCGTCAATTTCTAGACGTGCCCGATTCCACCGTGATGTACAGGAGCATCCTCTGGAAATAAGGAAGCAGGTGTACACGCTTGCCGGTGGTACCTGGCGTACTGGCGCTGAAGGGGGCGTGGCCTCTTACCGGACGCACTTTGGATCTCCACAAGATGGTGTATGGTCAGGGATTCTCTTCTTACTTCCTACACATGAGCGTGGAAGTTCTCCGGCTAATTATAATGTTGTTAAATGAGCAGGTGACACGGTTCTCCTCTCCCTGCTCTCAAGCTCCGAGTCTGACGATGGCCACGTACATCTCATGAGTTCATCACATGGTGTGACGGAGCGGGGCTGCAACTGAACATCTCTAAGACAGAGGAGATGGTGAGTGATTTTACGTCAAAACGCCTCCCACGCTGAGACTCCTATGATTATTCACCGCACGAGGGCTGATAGAGTAGAGCGGCACGGATTTCGCAATCAAATAAAAGATGGAGCGCTTCACGGATTTGCGTGTCATCCTTTCGCAGGGGCCATGCTAATCTTCTCTGTATCGATCCAATTTTAGTATATGTGCCGCCGTGGCGAGCACAGAACAGCTAGCTTGCTCGAGGTATCTTTACCCTCGGGTCCCCGCGAGCTCTCACAGAGCTGGTAAGGGCCCAGTGAGCCATCTCATCCCATCGCATACCGTGCCGCACGGACCGCGTCGGTGATGAGGCCGGACGCGCATCCCTCCATTGATGCAACCGCTCACCGAGTTTGGGGGACAGGGGAACGTAGCGCGTCTTTTTTTAGACGTGCCCGATTCCACCGTGATGTACAGGAGCATCCTCTGGACATGAGGAAGCAGGTGTACACGCTTGCCGGTGGTACCTGGCGTACTGGCGCTGAAGGGGGCGTGGCCTCTACATTTTTTTAAGAAAGAAGAGTGGGCAGTAAAGAAGGGCTGGACAGCAAAGGCTCAGGGTGAAGGGAGTCTTACCGGACGCACTTTGGATCTCCACAAGATGGTGTATGGTCAGGGATTCTCTTCTTACTTCCTACACATGAGCGTGGAAGTTCTCCGGCTAATTATAATGTTGTTAAATGAGCAGGTGACACGCTTCTCCTCTCCCTGCTCTCAAGCTCCGAGTCTGACGATGGCCACGTACTTCTCATGAGTTCATCACATAGTGTAACGGAGCGGGGCTGCAACTGTACATCTCTAAGAAAGAGGAGATGGTGAGAGATTTTACGTCAAAACGCCTCCCACGCTGAGACTCCTATGATTATTCACCGCACGAGGGCTGATAGAGTAGAGCGGCACGGATTTCGCAATCAAATAAAAGATGGAGCGCTTCACGGATTTGCGTGTCATCCTTTCGCAGGGGCCATGCTAATCTTCTCTGTATCGATCCAATTTTAGTATATGTGCCGCCGTGGCAAGCACAGAACAGCTGGCTCGCTCGAGGTATCTTTACCCCTCGGGTCCCCGCGAGCTCTCACAGAGCTGGTCAGGGCCCAGTGAGCCATCTCATCCCATCGCATACCGTGCCGCACGGACCGCGTCGGTGCTGAGGCCGGACGCACATCCCTCCATTGATGCAACTGCTCACCGAGTTTGGGGGACAGTGGAACGTAGCGCGTCAATTTCTAGACGTGCCCGATTCCACCGTGATGTACAGGAGCATCCTCTGGAAATAAGGAAGCAGGTGTACACGCTTGCCGGTGGTACCTGGCGTACTGGCGCTGAAGGGGTCGTTGCCTCTTACCGGACGCACTTTGGATCTCCACAAGATGGTGTATGGTCAGGGATTCTCTTCTTACTTCCTACACATGAGCGTGGAAGTTCTCCGGCTAATTATAATGTTGTTAAATGAGCAGGTGACACGGTTCTCTTCTCCCTGCTCTCAAGCTCCGAGTCTGACGATGGCCACGTACATCTCATGAGTTCATCACATGGTGTGACGGAGCGGGGCTGCAACTGAACATCTCTAAGACAGAGGAGATGGTGAGTGATTTTACGTCAAAACGCCTCCCACGCTGAGACTCCTATGATTATTCACCGCACGAGGGCTGATAGAGTAGAGGGGCACGGATATCGCAATCAAATAAAAGATGGAGCGCTTCACGGATTTGCGTGTCATCCTTTCGCAGGGGCCATGCTAATCTTCTCTGTATCGATCCAATTGTAGTATATGTGCCGCCATGGCGAGCACAGAACAGCTGGCTCGCTCGAGGTATCTTTAGCCCTCGGGTCCCCGCGAGCTCTCACAGAGCTGGTCAGGGCCCAGTGAGCCATCTCATCCCATCGCATAACGTGCCGCACGGACCGCGTCGGTGCTGAGGCCGGACGCACATCCCTCCATTGATGCAACTGCTCACCGAGTTTGGGGGACAATGGAACGTAGCGCGTCAATTTCTAGACGTGCCCGATTCCACCGTGATGTACAGGAGCATCCTCTGGAAATAAGGAAGCAGGTGTACACGCTTGCCGGTGGTACCTGGCGTACTGGCGCTGAAGGGGGCGTGGCCTCTTACCGGACGCACTTTGGATCTCCACAAGATGGTGTATGGTCAGGGATTCTCTTCTTACTTCCTACACATGAGCGTGGAAGTTCTCCGGCTAATTATAATGTTGTTAAATGAGCAGGTGACACGGTTCTCCTCTCCCTGCTCTCAAGCTCCGAGTCTGACGATGGCCACGTACAGCTCATGAGTTCATCACATGGTGTGACGGAGCGGGGCTGCAACTGAACATCTCTAAGACAGAGGAGATGGTGAGTGATTTTACGTCAAAACGCCTCCCACGCTGAGACTCCTATGATTATTCACCGCACGAGGGCTGATAGAGTAGAGCGGCACGGATTTCGCAATCAAATAAAAGATGGAGCGCTTCACGGATTTGCGTGTCATCCTTTCGCAGGGGCCATGCTAATCTTCTCTGTATCGATCCAATTTTAGTATATGTGCCGCCGTGGCGAGCACAGAACAGCTAGCTCGCTCGAGGTATCTTTACCCTCGGGTCCCCGCGAGCTCTCACAGAGCTGGTAAGGGCCCAGTGAGCCATCTCATCCCATCGCATACCGTGCCGCACGGACCGCGTCGGTGATGAGGCCGGACGCGCATCCCTCCATTGATGCAACCGCTCACCGAGTTTGGGGGACAGGGGAACGTAGCGCGTCTTTTTTTAGACGTGCCCGATTCCACCGTGATGTACAGGAGCATCCTCTGGACATGAGGAAGCAGGTGTACACGCTTGCCGGTGGTACCTGGCGTACTGGCGCTGAAGGGGGCGTGGCCTCTACATTTTTTTAAGAAAGAAGAGTGGGCAGTAAAGAAGGGCTGGACAGCAAAGGCTCAGGGTGAAGGGAGTCTTACCGGACGCACTTTGGATCTCCACAAGATGGTGTATGGTCAGGGATTCTCTTCTTACTTCCTACACATGAGCGTGGAAGTTCTCCGGCTAATTATAATGTTGTTAAAAGAGCAGGTGACACGGTTCTCCTCTCCCTGCTCTCAAGCTCCGAGTCTGACGATGGCCACGTACTTCTCATGAGTTCATCACATGGTGTAACGGAGCGGGGCTGCAACTGTACATCTCTAAGAAAGAGGAGATGATGAGAGATTTTACGTCAAAACGCCTCCCACGCTGAGACTCCTATGATTATTCACCGCACGAGGGCTGATAGAGTAGACGGGGCACGGATATCGCAATCAAATAAAAGATGGAGCGCTTCACGGATTTGCGTGTCATCCTTTCGCAGGGGCCATGCTAATCTTCTCTGTATCGATCCAATTTTAGTATATGTGCCGCCGTGGCAAGCACAGAACGGCTGGCTCGCTCGAGGTATCTTTACCCCTCGGGTCCCCGCGAGCTCTCACAGAGCTGGTCAGGGCCCAGTGAGCCATCTCATCCCATCGCATACTGTGCCGCACGGACCGCGTCGGTGCTGAGGCCGGACGCACATCCCTCCATTGATGCAACTGCTCACCGAGTTTGGGGGACAGTGGAACGTAGCGCGTCAATTTCTAGACGTGCCCGATTCCACCGTGATGTACAGGAGCATCCTCTGGAAATAAGGAAGCAGGTGTACACGCTTGCCGGTGGTACCTGGCGTACTGGCGCTGAAGGGGGCGTGGCCTCTTACCGGACGCACTTTGG
The DNA here is from genome assembly GCF_963082965.1 of Carassius carassius. Lineage (NCBI taxonomy): Eukaryota > Metazoa > Chordata > Actinopteri > Cypriniformes > Cyprinidae > Carassius > Carassius carassius. The sequence goes on from NC_081795.1 coordinate 26,068,225, forward strand.
ATCTCCACAAGATGGTGTATGGTCAGGGATTCTCTTCTTACTTCCTACACATGAGCGTGGAAGTTCTCCGGCTAATTATAATGTTGTTAAATGAGCAGGTGACACGGTTCTCCTCTCCCTGCTCTCAAGCTCCGAGTCTGACGATGGCCACGTACATCTCATGAGTTCATCACATGGTGTGACGGAGCGGGGCTGCAACTGAACATCTCTAAGACAGAGGAGATGGTGAGTGATTTTACGTCAAAACGCCTCCCATGCTGAGACTCCTATGATTATTCACCGCACGAGGGCTGATAGAGTAGAGCGGCACGGATTTCCGCAATCAAATAAAAGATGGAGCGCTTCACGGATTTGCGTGTCATCCTTTCGCAGGGGCCATGCTAATCTTCTCTGTATCGATCCAATTTTAGTATATGTGCCGCCGTGGCGAGCACAGAACAGCTAGCTTGCTCGAGGTATCTTTACCCTCGGGTCCCCGCGAGCTCTCACAGAGCTGGTAAGGGCCCAGTGAGCCATCTCATCCCATCGCATACCGTGCCGCACGGACCGCGTCGGTGATGAGGCCGGACGCGCATCCCTCCATTGATGCAACCGCTCACCGAGTTTGGGGGACAGGGGAACGTAGCGCGTCTTTTTTTAGACGTGCCCGATTCCACCGTGATGTACAGGAGCATCCTCTGGACATGAGGAAGCAGGTGTACACGCTTGCCGGTGGTACCTGGCGTACTGGCGCTGAAGGGGGCGTTGCCTCTACATTTTTTTAAGAAAGAAGAGTGGGCAGTAAAGAAGGGCTGGACAGCAAAGGCTCAGGGTGAAGGGAGTCTTACCGGACGCACTTTGGATCTCCACAAGATGGTGTATGGTCAGGGATTCTCTTCTTACTTCCTACACATGAGCGTGGAAGTTCTCCGGCTAATTATAATGTTGTTAAATGAGCAGGTGACACGCTTCTCCTCTCCCTGCTCTCAAGCTCCGAGTCTGACGATGGCCACGTACTTCTCATGAGTTCATCACATAGTGTAACGGAGCGGGGCTGCAACTGTACATCTCTAAGAAAGAGGAGATGGTGAGAGATTTTACGTCAAAACGCCTCCCACGCTGAGACTCCTATGATTATTCACCGCACGAGGGCTGATAGAGTAGAGCGGCACGGATTTCGCAATCAAATAAAAGATGGAGCGCTTCACGGATTTGCGTGTCATCCTTTCGCAGGGGCCATGCTAATCTTCTCTGTATCGATCCAATTTTAGTATATGTGCCGCCGTGGCGAGCACAGAACAGCTGGCTCGCTCGAGGTATCTTTAGCCCTCGGGTCCCCGCGAGCTCTCACAGAGCTGGTCAGGGCCCAGTGAGCCATCTCATCCCATCGCATAACGTGCCGCACGGACCGCGTCGGTGCTGAGGCCGGACGCACATCCCTCCATTGATGCAACTGCTCACCGAGTTTGGGGGACAGTGGAACGTAGCGCGTCAATTTCTAGACGTGCCCGATTCCACCGTGATGTACAGGAGCATCCTCTGGAAATAAGGAAGCAGGTGTACACGCTTGCCGGTGGTACCTGGCGTACTGGCGCTGAAGGGGGCGTGGCCTCTTACAGGACGCACTTTGGATCTCCACAAGATGGTGTATGGTCAGGGATTCTCTTCTTACTTCCTACACATGAGCGTGGAAGTTCTCCGGCTAATTATAATGTTGTTAAATGAGCAGGTGACACGGTTCTCCTCTCCCTGCTCTCAAGCTCCGAGTCTGACGATGGTCACGTACATCTCATGAGTTCATCACATGGTGTGACGGAGCGGGGCTGCAACTGAACATCTCTAAGACAGAGGAGATGGTGAGTGATTTTACGTCAAAACGCCTCCCACGCTGAGACTCCTATGATTATTCACCGCACGAGGGCTGATAGAGTAGAGCGGCACGGATTTCGCAATCAAATAAAAGATGGAGCGCTTCACGGATTTGCGTGTCATCCTTTCGCAGGGGCCATGCTAATCTTCTCTGTATCGATCCAATTTTAGTATATGTGCCGCCGTGGCGAGCACAGAACAGCTAGCTCGCTCGAGGTATCTTTACCCTCGGGTCCCCGCGAGCTCTCACAGAGCTGGTAAGGGCCCAGTGAGCCATCTCATCCCATCGCATACCGTGCCGCACGGACCGCGTCGGTGATGAGGCCGGACGCGCATCCCTCCATTGATGCAACATTTTTTTAAGAAAGAAGAGTGGGCAGTAAAGATGGGCTGGACAGCAAAGGCTCAGGGTGAAGGGAGTCTTACCGGACGCACTTTGGATCTCCACAAGATGGTGTATGGTCAGGGATTCTCTTCTTACTTCCTACACATGAGCGTGGAAGTTCTCCGGCTAATTATAATGTTGTTAAATGAGCAGGTGACACGGTTCTCCTCTCCCTGCTCTCAAGCTCCGAGTCTGACGATGGCCACGTACATCTCATGAGTTCATCACATGGTGTGACGGAGCGGGGCTGCAACTGAACATCTCTAAGACAGAGGAGATGGTGAGTGATTTTACGTCAAAACGCCTCCCACGCTGAGACTCCTATGATTATTCACCGCACGAGGGCTGATAGAGTAGAGCGGCACGGATTTCGCAATCAAATAAAAGATGGAGCGCTTCACGGATTTGCGTGTCATCCTTTCGCAGGGGCCATGCTAATCTTCTCTGTATCGATCCAATTTTAGTATATGTGCCGCCGTGGCGAGCACAGAACAGCTAGCTCGCTCGAGGTATCTTTACCCTCGGGTCCCCGCGAGCTCTCACAGAGCTGGTAAGGGCCCAGTGAGCCATCTCATCCCATCGCATACCGTGCCGCACGGACCGCGTCGGTGATGAGGCCGGACGCGCATCCCTCCATTGATGCAACCGCTCACCGAGTTTGGGGGACAGGGGAACGTAGCGCGTCTTTTTTTTAGACGTGCCCGATTCCACCGTGATGTACAGGAGCATCCTCTGGACATGAGGAAGCAGGTGTACACGCTTGCCGGTGGTACCTGGCGTACTGGCGCTGAAGGGGGCGTGGCCTCTTACCGGACGCACTTTGGATCTCCACAAGATGGTGTATGGTCAGGGATTCTCTTCTTACTTCCTACACATGAGCGTGGAAGTTCTCCGGCTAATTATAATGTTGTTAAATGAGCAGGTGACACGGTTCTCCTCTCCCTGCTCTCAAGCTCCGAGTCTGACGATGGCCACGTACATCTCATGAGTTCATCACATGGTGTGACGGAGCGGGGCTGCAACTGAACATCTCTAAGACAGAGGAGATGGTGAGTGATTTTACGTCAAAACGCCTCCCACGCTGAGACTCCTATGATTATTCACCGCACGAGGGCTGATAGAGTAGAGCGGCACGGATTTCGCAATCAAATAAAAGATGGAGCGCTTCACGGATTTGAGTGTCATCCTTTCGCAGGGGCCATGCTAATCTTCTCTGTATCGATCCAATTTTAGTATATGTGCCGCCATGGCGAGCACAGAACAGCTAGCTCGCTCGAGGTATCTTTACCCTCGGGTCCCCGCGAGCTCTCACAGAGCTGGTAAGGGCCCAGTGAGCCATCTCATCCCATCGCATACCGTGCCGCACGGACCGCGTCGGTGATGAGGCCGGACGCGCATCCCTCCATTGATGCAACCGCTCACCGAGTTTGGGGGACAGGGGAACGTAGCGCGTCTTTTTTTAGACGTGCCCGATTCCACCGTGATGTACAGGAGCATCCTCTGGACATGAGGAAGCAGGTGTACACGCTTGCCGGTGGTACCTGGCGTACTGGCGCTGAAGGGGGCGTGGCCTCTACATTTTTTTAAGAAAGAAGAGTGGGCAGTAAAGAAGGGCTGGACAGCAAAGGCTCAGGGTGAAGGGAGTCTTACCGGACGCACTTTGGATCTCCACAAGATGGTGTATGGTCAGGGATTCTCTTCTTACTTCCTACACATGAGCGTGGAAGTTCTCCGGCTAATTATAATGTTGTTAAATGAGCAGGTGACACGGTTCTCCTCTCCCTGCTCTCAAGCTCCGAGTCTGACGATGGCCACGTACATCTAGTTCATCACATGGTGTGACGGAGCGGGGCTGCAACTGAACATCTCTAAGACAGAGGAGATGGTGAGTGATTTTACGTCAAAACGCCTCCCACGCTGAGACTCCTATGATTATTCACCGCACGAGGGCTGATAGAGTAGAGCGGGACGGATTTCGCAATCAAATAAAAGATGGAGCGCTTCACGGATTTGCGTGTCATCCTTTCGCAGGGGCCATGCTAATCTTCTCTGTATCGATCCAATTTTAGTATATGTGCCGCCGTGGCGAGCACAGAACAGCTAGCTCGCTCGAGGTATCTTTACCCTCGGGTCCCCGCGAGCTCTCACAGAGCTGGTAAGGGCCCAGTGAGCCATCTCATCCCATCGCATACCGTGCCGCACGGACCGCGTCGGTGATGAGGCCGGACGCGCATCCCTCCATTGATGCAACCGCTCACCGAGTTTGGGGGACAGGGGAACGTAGCGCGTCTTTTTTTAGACGTGCCCGATTCCACCGTGATGTACAGGAGCATCCTCTGGACATGAGGAAGCAGGTGTACACGCTTGCCGGTGGTACCTGGCGTACTGGCGCTGAAGGGGGCGTGGCCTCTACATTTTTTTAAGAAAGAAGAGTGGGCAGTAAAGAAGGGCTGGACAGCAAAGGCTCAGGGTGAAGGGAGTCTTACCGGACGCACTTTGGATCTCCACAAGATGGTGTATGGTCAGGGATTCTCTTCTTACTTCCTACACATGAGCGTGGAAGTTCTCCGGCTAATTATAATGTTGTTAAATGAGCAGGTGACACGGTTCTCCTCTCCCTGCTCTCAAGCTCCGAGTCTGACGATGGCCACGTACAGCTCATGAGTTCATCACATGGTGTGACGGAGCGGGGCTGCAACTGAACATCTCTAAGACAGAGGAGATGGTGAGTGATTTTACGTCAAAACGCCTCCCACGCTGAGACTCCTATGATTATTCACCGCACGAGGGCTGATAGAGTAGAGCGGCACGGATTTCGCAATCAAATAAAAGATGGAGCGCTTCACGGATTTGCGTGTCATCCTTTCGCAGGGGCCATGCTAATCTTCTCTGTATCGATCCAATTTTAGTATATGTGCCGCCGTGGCGAGCACAGAACAGCTAGCTCGCTCGAGGTATCTTTACCCTCGGGTCCCCGCGAGCTCTCACAGAGCTGGTAAGGGCCCAGTGAGCCATCTCATCCCATCGCATACCGTGCCGCACGGACCGCGTCGGTGATGAGGCCGGACGCGCATCCCTCCATTGATGCAACCGCTCACCGAGTTTGGGGGACAGGGGAACGTAGCGCGTCTTTTTTTAGACGTGCCCGATTCCACCGTGATGTACAGGAGCATCCTCTGGACATGAGGAAGCAGGTGTACACGCTTGCCGGTGGTACCTGGCGTACTGGCGCTGAAGGGGGCGTGGCCTCTACATTTTTTTAAGAAAGAAGAGTGGGCAGTAAAGAAGGGCTGGACAGCAAAGGCTCAGGGTGAAGGGAGTCTTACCGGACGCACTTTGGATCTCCACAAGATGGTGTATGGTCAGGGATTCTCTTCTTACTTCCTACACATGAGCGTGGAAGTTCTCCGGCTAATTATAATGTTGTTAAAAGAGCAGGTGACACGGTTCTCCTCTCCCTGCTCTCAAGCTCCGAGTCTGACGATGGCCACGTACTTCTCATGAGTTCATCACATGGTGTAACGGAGCGGGGCTGCAACTGTACATCTCTAAGAAAGAGGAGATGATGAGAGATTTTACGTCAAAACGCCTCCCACGCTGAGACTCCTATGATTATTCACCGCACGAGGGCTGATAGAGTAGACGGGGCACGGATATCGCAATCAAATAAAAGATGGAGCGCTTCACGGATTTGCGTGTCATCCTTTCGCAGGGGCCATGCTAATCTTCTCTGTATCGATCCAATTTTAGTATATGTGCCGCCGTGGCAAGCACAGAACGGCTGGCTCGCTCGAGGTATCTTTACCCCTCGGGTCCCCGCGAGCTCTCACAGAGCTGGTCAGGGCCCAGTGAGCCATCTCATCCCATCGCATACCGTGCCGCACGGACCGCGTCGGTGCTGAGGCCGGACGCACATCCCTCCATTGATGCAACTGCTCACCGAGTTTGGGGGACAGTGGAACGTAGCGCGTCAATTTCTAGACGTGCCCGATTCCACCGTGATGTACAGGAGCATCCTCTGGAAATAAGGAAGCAGGTGTACACGCTTGCCGGTGGTACCTGGCGTACTGGCGCTGAAGGGGGCGTGGCCTCTTACCGGACGCACTTTGGATCTCCACAAGATGGTGTATGGTCAGGGATTCTCTTCTTACTTCCTACACATGAGCGTGGAAGTTCTCCGGCTAATTATAATGTTGTTAAATGAGCAGGTGACACGGTTCTCCTCTCCCTGCTCTCAAGCTCCGAGTCTGACGATGGCCACGTACATCTCATGAGTTCATCACATGGTGTGACGGAGCGGGGCTGCAACTGAACATCTCTAAGACAGAGGAGATGGTGAGTGATTTTACGTCAAAACGCCTCCCACGCTGAGACTCCTATGATTATTCACCGCACGAGGGCTGATAGAGTAGAGCGGCACGGATTTCGCAATCAAATAAAAGATGGAGCGCTTCACGGATTTGCGTGTCATCCTTTCGCAGGGGCCATGCTAATCTTCTCTGTATCGATCCAATTTTAGTATATGTGCCGCCGTGGCGAGCACAGAACAGCTAGCTTGCTCGAGGTATCTTTACCCTCGGGTCCCCGCGAGCTCTCACAGAGCTGGTAAGGGCCCAGTGAGCCATCTCATCCCATCGCATACCGTGCCGCACGGACCGCGTCGGTGATGAGGCCGGACGCGCATCCCTCCATTGATGCAACCGCTCACCGAGTTTGGGGGACAGGGGAACGTAGCGCGTCTTTTTTTAGACGTGCCCGATTCCACCGTGATGTACAGGAGCATCCTCTGGACATGAGGAAGCAGGTGTACACGCTTGCCGGTGGTACCTGGCGTACTGGCGCTGAAGGGGGCGTGGCCTCTACATTTTTTTAAGAAAGAAGAGTGGGCAGTAAAGAAGGGCTGGACAGCAAAGGCTCAGGGTGAAGGGAGTCTTACCGGACGCACTTTGGATCTCCACAAGATGGTGTATGGTCAGGGATTCTCTTCTTACTTCCTACACATGAGCGTGGAAGTTCTCCGGCTAATTATAATGTTGTTAAATGAGCAGGTGACACGCTTCTCCTCTCCCTGCTCTCAAGCTCCGAGTCTGACGATGGCCACGTACTTCTCATGAGTTCATCACATAGTGTAACGGAGCGGGGCTGCAACTGTACATCTCTAAGAAAGAGGAGATGGTGAGAGATTTTACGTCAAAACGCCTCCCACGCTGAGACTCCTATGATTATTCACCGCACGAGGGCTGATAGAGTAGAGCGGCACGGATTTCGCAATCAAATAAAAGATGGAGCGCTTCACGGATTTGCGTGTCATCCTTTCGCAGGGGCCATGCTAATCTTCTCTGTATCGATCCAATTTTAGTATATGTGCCGCCGTGGCAAGCACAGAACAGCTGGCTCGCTCGAGGTATCTTTACCCCTCGGGTCCCCGCGAGCTCTCACAGAGCTGGTCAGGGCCCAGTGAGCCATCTCATCCCATCGCATACCGTGCCGCACGGACCGCGTCGGTGCTGAGGCCGGACGCACATCCCTCCATTGATGCAACTGCTCACCGAGTTTGGGGGACAGTGGAACGTAGCGCGTCAATTTCTAGACGTGCCCGATTCCACCGTGATGTACAGGAGCATCCTCTGGAAATAAGGAAGCAGGTGTACACGCTTGCCGGTGGTACCTGGCGTACTGGCGCTGAAGGGGTCGTTGCCTCTTACCGGACGCACTTTGGATCTCCACAAGATGGTGTATGGTCAGGGATTCTCTTCTTACTTCCTACACATGAGCGTGGAAGTTCTCCGGCTAATTATAATGTTGTTAAATGAGCAGGTGACACGGTTCTCTTCTCCCTGCTCTCAAGCTCCGAGTCTGACGATGGCCACGTACATCTCATGAGTTCATCACATGGTGTGACGGAGCGGGGCTGCAACTGAACATCTCTAAGACAGAGGAGATGGTGAGTGATTTTACGTCAAAACGCCTCCCACGCTGAGACTCCTATGATTATTCACCGCACGAGGGCTGATAGAGTAGAGGGGCACGGATATCGCAATCAAATAAAAGATGGAGCGCTTCACGGATTTGCGTGTCATCCTTTCGCAGGGGCCATGCTAATCTTCTCTGTATCGATCCAATTGTAGTATATGTGCCGCCATGGCGAGCACAGAACAGCTGGCTCGCTCGAGGTATCTTTAGCCCTCGGGTCCCCGCGAGCTCTCACAGAGCTGGTCAGGGCCCAGTGAGCCATCTCATCCCATCGCATAACGTGCCGCACGGACCGCGTCGGTGCTGAGGCCGGACGCACATCCCTCCATTGATGCAACTGCTCACCGAGTTTGGGGGACAATGGAACGTAGCGCGTCAATTTCTAGACGTGCCCGATTCCACCGTGATGTACAGGAGCATCCTCTGGAAATAAGGAAGCAGGTGTACACGCTTGCCGGTGGTACCTGGCGTACTGGCGCTGAAGGGGGCGTGGCCTCTTACCGGACGCACTTTGGATCTCCACAAGATGGTGTATGGTCAGGGATTCTCTTCTTACTTCCTACACATGAGCGTGGAAGTTCTCCGGCTAATTATAATGTTGTTAAATGAGCAGGTGACACGGTTCTCCTCTCCCTGCTCTCAAGCTCCGAGTCTGACGATGGCCACGTACAGCTCATGAGTTCATCACATGGTGTGACGGAGCGGGGCTGCAACTGAACATCTCTAAGACAGAGGAGATGGTGAGTGATTTTACGTCAAAACGCCTCCCACGCTGAGACTCCTATGATTATTCACCGCACGAGGGCTGATAGAGTAGAGCGGCACGGATTTCGCAATCAAATAAAAGATGGAGCGCTTCACGGATTTGCGTGTCATCCTTTCGCAGGGGCCATGCTAATCTTCTCTGTATCGATCCAATTTTAGTATATGTGCCGCCGTGGCGAGCACAGAACAGCTAGCTCGCTCGAGGTATCTTTACCCTCGGGTCCCCGCGAGCTCTCACAGAGCTGGTAAGGGCCCAGTGAGCCATCTCATCCCATCGCATACCGTGCCGCACGGACCGCGTCGGTGATGAGGCCGGACGCGCATCCCTCCATTGATGCAACCGCTCACCGAGTTTGGGGGACAGGGGAACGTAGCGCGTCTTTTTTTAGACGTGCCCGATTCCACCGTGATGTACAGGAGCATCCTCTGGACATGAGGAAGCAGGTGTACACGCTTGCCGGTGGTACCTGGCGTACTGGCGCTGAAGGGGGCGTGGCCTCTACATTTTTTTAAGAAAGAAGAGTGGGCAGTAAAGAAGGGCTGGACAGCAAAGGCTCAGGGTGAAGGGAGTCTTACCGGACGCACTTTGGATCTCCACAAGATGGTGTATGGTCAGGGATTCTCTTCTTACTTCCTACACATGAGCGTGGAAGTTCTCCGGCTAATTATAATGTTGTTAAAAGAGCAGGTGACACGGTTCTCCTCTCCCTGCTCTCAAGCTCCGAGTCTGACGATGGCCACGTACTTCTCATGAGTTCATCACATGGTGTAACGGAGCGGGGCTGCAACTGTACATCTCTAAGAAAGAGGAGATGATGAGAGATTTTACGTCAAAACGCCTCCCACGCTGAGACTCCTATGATTATTCACCGCACGAGGGCTGATAGAGTAGACGGGGCACGGATATCGCAATCAAATAAAAGATGGAGCGCTTCACGGATTTGCGTGTCATCCTTTCGCAGGGGCCATGCTAATCTTCTCTGTATCGATCCAATTTTAGTATATGTGCCGCCGTGGCAAGCACAGAACGGCTGGCTCGCTCGAGGTATCTTTACCCCTCGGGTCCCCGCGAGCTCTCACAGAGCTGGTCAGGGCCCAGTGAGCCATCTCATCCCATCGCATACTGTGCCGCACGGACCGCGTCGGTGCTGAGGCCGGACGCACATCCCTCCATTGATGCAACTGCTCACCGAGTTTGGGGGACAGTGGAACGTAGCGCGTCAATTTCTAGACGTGCCCGATTCCACCGTGATGTACAGGAGCATCCTCTGGAAATAAGGAAGCAGGTGTACACGCTTGCCGGTGGTACCTGGCGTACTGGCGCTGAAGGGGGCGTGGCCTCTTACCGGACGCACTTTGGATCTCCACAAGATGGTGTATGGTCAGGGATTCTCTTCTTACTTCCTACACATGAGCGTGGAAGTTCTCCGGCTAATTATAATGTTGTTAAATGAGCAGGTGACACGGTTCTCCTCTCCCTGCTCTCAAGCTCCGAGTCTGACGATGGCCACGTACATCTCATGAGTTCATCACATGGTGTGACGGAGCGGGGCTGCAACTGAACATCTCTAAGACAGAGGAGATGGTGAGTGATTTTACGTCAAAACGCCTCCCATGCTGAGACTCCTATGATTATTCACCGCACGAGGGCTGATAGAGTAGAGCGGCACGGATTTCCGCAATCAAATAAAAGATGGAGCGCTTCACGGATTTGCGTGTCATCCTTTCGCAGGGGCCATGCTAATCTTCTCTGTATCGATCCAATTTTAGTATATGTGCCGCCGTGGCGAGCACAGAACAGCTAGCTTGCTCGAGGTATCTTTACCCTCGGGTCCCCGCGAGCTCTCACAGAGCTGGTAAGGGCCCAGTGAGCCATCTCATCCCATCGCATACCGTGCCGCACGGACCGCGTCGGTGATGAGGCCGGACGCGCATCCCTCCATTGATGCAACCGCTCACCGAGTTTGGGGGACAGGGGAACGTAGCGCGTCTTTTTTTAGACGTGCCCGATTCCACCGTGATGTACAGGAGCATCCTCTGGACATGAGGAAGCAGGTGTACACGCTTGCCGGTGGTACCTGGCGTACTGGCGCTGAAGGGGGCGTTGCCTCTACATTTTTTTAAGAAAGAAGAGTGGGCAGTAAAGAAGGGCTGGACAGCAAAGGCTCAGGGTGAAGGGAGTCTTACCGGACGCACTTTGGATCTCCACAAGATGGTGTATGGTCAGGGATTCTCTTCTTACTTCCTACACATGAGCGTGGAAGTTCTCCGGCTAATTATAATGTTGTTAAAAGAGCAGGTGACACGCTTCTCCTCTCCCTGCTCTCAAGCTCCGAGTCTGACGATGGCCACGTACTTCTCATGAGTTCATCACATAGTGTAACGGAGCGGGGCTGCAACTGTACATCTCTAAGAAAGAGGAGATGGTGAGAGATTTTACGTCAAAACGCCTCCCACGCTGAGACTCCTATGATTATTCACCGCACGAGGGCTGATAGAGTAGAGCGGCACGGATTTCGCAATCAAATAAAAGATGGAGCGCTTCACGGATTTGCGTGTCATCCTTTCGCAGGGGCCATGCTAATCTTCTCTGTATCGATCCAATTTTAGTATATGTGCCGCCGTGGCGAGCACAGAACAGCTGGCTCGCTCGAGGTATCTTTAGCCCTCGGGTCCCCGCGAGCTCTCACAGAGCTGGTCAGGGCCCAGTGAGCCATCTCATCCCATCGCATAACGTGCCGCACGGACCGCGTCGGTGCTGAGGCCGGACGCACATCCCTCCATTGATGCAACTGCTCACCGAGTTTGGGGGACAGTGGAACGTAGCGCGTCAATTTCTAGACGTGCCCGATTCCACCGTGATGTACAGGAGCATCCTCTGGAAATAAGGAAGCAGGTGTACACGCTTGCCGGTGGTACCTGGCGTACTGGCGCTGAAGGGGGCGTGGCCTCTTACAGGACGCACTTTGGATCTCCACAAGATGGTGTATGGTCAGGGATTCTCTTCTTACTTCCTACACATGAGCGTGGAAGTTCTCCGGCTAATTATAATGTTGTTAAATGAGCAGGTGACACGGTTCTCCTCTCCCTGCTCTCAAGCTCCGAGTCTGACGATGGTCACGTACATCTCATGAGTTCATCACATGGTGTGACGGAGCGGGGCTGCAACTGAACATCTCTAAGACAGAGGAGATGGTGAGTGATTTTACGTCAAAACGCCTCCCACGCTGAGACTCCTATGATTATTCACCGCACGAGGGCTGATAGAGTAGAGCGGCACGGATTTCGCAATCAAATAAAAGATGGAGCGCTTCACGGATTTGCGTGTCATCCTTTCGCAGGGGCCATGCTAATCTTCTCTGTATCGATCCAATTTTAGTATATGTGCCGCCGTGGCGAGCACAGAACAGCTAGCTCGCTCGAGGTATCTTTACCCTCGGGTCCCCGCGAGCTCTCACAGAGCTGGTAAGGGCCCAGTGAGCCATCTCATCCCATCGCATACCGTGCCGCACGGACCGCGTCGGTGATGAGGCCGGACGCGCATCCCTCCATTGATGCAACATTTTTTTAAGAAAGAAGAGTGGGCAGTAAAGATGGGCTGGACAGCAAAGGCTCAGGGTGAAGGGAGTCTTACCGGACGCACTTTGGATCTCCACAAGATGGTGTATGGTCAGGGATTCTCTTCTTACTTCCTACACATGAGCGTGGAAGTTCTCCGGCTAATTATAATGTTGTTAAATGAGCAGGTGACACGGTTCTCCTCTCCCTGCTCTCAAGCTCCGAGTCTGACGATGGCCACGTACATCTCATGAGTTCATCACATGGTGTGACGGAGCGGGGCTGCAACTGAACATCTCTAAGACAGAGGAGATGGTGAGTGATTTTACGTCAAAACGCCTCCCACGCTGAGACTCCTATGATTATTCACCGCACGAGGGCTGATAGAGTAGAGCGGCACGGATTTCGCAATCAAATAAAAGATGGAGCGCTTCACGGATTTGCGTGTCATCCTTTCGCAGGGGCCATGCTAATCTTCTCTGTATCGATCCAATTTTAGTATATGTGCCGCCGTGGCGAGCACAGAACAGCTAGCTCGCTCGAGGTATCTTTACCCTCGGGTCCCCGCGAGCTCTCACAGAGCTGGTAAGGGCCCAGTGAGCCATCTCATCCCATCGCATACCGTGCCGCACGGACCGCGTCGGTGATGAGGCCGGACGCGCATCCCTCCATTGATGCAACCGCTCACCGAGTTTGGGGGACAGGGGAACGTAGCGCGTCTTTTTTTAGACGTGCCCGATTCCACCGTGATGTACAGGAGCATCCTCTGGACATGAGGAAGCAGGTGTACACGCTTGCCGGTGGTACCTGGCGTACTGGCGCTGAAGGGGGCGTGGCCTCTTACCGGACGCACTTTGGATCTCCACAAGATGGTGTATGGTCAGGGATTCTCTTCTTACTTCCTACACATGAGCGTGGAAGTTCTCCGGCTAATTATAATGTTGTTAAATGAGCAGGTGACACGGTTCTCCTCTCCCTGCTCTCAAGCTCCGAGTCTGACGATGGCCACGTACATCTCATGAGTTCATCACATGGTGTGACGGAGCGGGGCTGCAACTGAACATCTCTAAGACAGAGGAGATGGTGAGTGATTTTACGTCAAAACGCCTCCCACGCTGAGACTCCTATGATTATTCACCGCACGAGGGCTGATAGAGTAGAGCGGCACGGATTTCGCAATCAAATAAAAGATGGAGCGCTTCACGGATTTGCGTGTCATCCTTTCGCAGGGGCCATGCTAATCTTCTCTGTATCGATCCAATTTTAGTATATGTGCCGCCATGGCGAGCACAGAACAGCTAGCTCGCTCGAGGTATCTTTAACCTCGGGTCCCCGCGAGCTCTCACAGAGCTGGTAAGGGCCCAGTGAGCCATCTCATCCCATCGCATACCGTGCCGCACGGACCGCGTCGGTGATGAGGCCGGACGCGCATCCCTCCATTGATGCAACCGCTCACCGAGTTTGGGGGACAGGGGAACGTAGCGCGTCTTTTTTTAGACGTGCCCGATTCCACCGTGATGTACAGGAGCATCCTCTGGACATGAGGAAGCAGGTGTACACGCTTGCCGGTGGTACCTGGCGTACTGGCGCTGAAGGGGGCGTGGCCTCTACATTTTTTTAAGAAAGAAGAGTGGGCAGTAAAGAAGGGCTGGACAGCAAAGGCTCAGGGTGAAGGGAGTCTTACCGGACGCACTTTGGATCTCCACAAGATGGTGTATGGTCAGGGATTCTCTTCTTACTTCCTACACATGAGCGTGGAAGTTCTCCGGCTAATTATAATGTTGTTAAATGAGCAGGTGACACGGTTCTCCTCTCCCTGCTCTCAAGCTCCGAGTCTGACGATGGCCACGTACAGCTCATGAGTTCATCACATGGTGTGACGGAGCGGGGCTGCAACTGAACATCTCTAAGACAGAGGAGATGGTGAGTGATTTTACGTCAAAACGCCTCCCACGCTGAGACTCCTATGATTATTCACCGCACGAGGGCTGATAGAGTAGAGCGGCACGGATTTCGCAATCAAATAAAAGATGGAGCGCTTCACGGATTTGCGTGTCATCCTTTCGCAGGGGCCATGCTAATCTTCTCTGTATCGATCCAATTTTAGTATATGTGCCGCCGTGGCGAGCACAGAACAGCTAGCTCGCTCGAGGTATCTTTACCCTCGGGTCCCCGCGAGCTCTCACAGAGCTGGTAAGGGCCCAGTGAGCCATCTCATCCCATCGCATACCGTGCCGCACGGACCGCGTCGGTGATGAGGCCGGACGCGCATCCCTCCATTGATGCAACCGCTCACCGAGTTTGGGGGACAGGGGAACGTAGCGCGTCTTTTTTTAGACGTGCCCGATTCCACCGTGATGTACAGGAGCATCCTCTGGACATGAGGAAGCAGGTGTACACGCTTGCCGGTGGTACCTGGCGTACTGGCGCTGAAGGGGGCGTGGCCTCTACATTTTTTTAAGAAAGAAGAGTGGGCAGTAAAGAAGGGCTGGACAGCAAAGGCTCAGGGTGAAGGGAGTCTTACCGGACGCACTTTGGATCTCCACAAGATGGTGTATGGTCAGGGATTCTCTTCTTACTTCCTACACATGAGCGTGGAAGTTCTCCGGCTAATTATAATGTTGTTAAATGAGCAGGTGACACGGTTCTCCTCTCCCTGCTCTCAAGCTCCGAGTCTGACGATGGCCACGTACATCTCATGAGTTCATCACATGGTGTGACGGAGCGGGGCTGCAACTGAACATCTCTAAGACAGAGGAGATGGTGAGTGATTTTACGTCAAAACGCCTCCCACGCTGAGACTCCTATGATTATTCACCGCACGAGGGCTGATAGAGTAGAGCGGCACGGATTTCGCAATCAAATAAAAGATGGAGCGCTTCACGGATTTGCGTGTCATCCTTTCGCAGGGGCCATGCTAATCTTCTCTGTATCGATCCAATTTTAGTATATGTGCCGCCATGGCGAGCACAAAACAGCTAGCTCGCTCGAGGTATCTTTACCCTCGGGTCCCCGCGAGCTCTCACAGAGCTGGTAAGGGCCCAGTGAGCCATCTCATCCCATCGCATACCGTGCCGCACGGACCGCGTCGGTGATGAGGCCGGACGCGCATCCCTCCATTGATGCAACCGCTCACCGAGTTTGGGGGACAGGGGAACGTAGCGCGTCTTTTTTTAGACGTGCCCGATTCCACCGTGATGTACAGGAGCATCCTCTGGACATGAGGAAGCAGGTGTACACGCTTGCCGGTGGTACCTGGCGTACTGGCGCTGAAGGGGGCGTGGCCTCTACATTTTTTTAAGAAAGAAGAGTGGGCAGTAAAGAAGGGCTGGACAGCAAAGGCTCAGGGTGAAGGGAGTCTTACCGGACGCACTTTGGATCTCCACAAGATGGTGTATGGTCAGGGATTCTCTTCTTACTTCCTACACATGAGCGTGGAAGTTCTCCGGCTAATTATAATGTTGTTAAATGAGCAGGTGACACGGTTCTCCTCTCCCTGCTCTCAAGCTCCGAGTCTGACGATGGCCACGTACAGCTCATGAGTTCATCACATGGTGTGACGGAGCGGGGCTGCAACTGAACATCTCTAAGACAGAGGAGATGGTGAGTGATTTTACGTCAAAACGCCTCCCACGCTGAGACTCCTATGATTATTCACCGCACGAGGGCTGATAGAGTAGAGCGGCACGGATTTCGCAATCAAATAAAAGATGGAGCGCTTCACGGATTTGCGTGTCATCCTTTCGCAGGGGCCATGCTAATCTTCTCTGTATCGATCCAATTTTAGTATATGTGCCGCCGTGGCGAGCACAGAACAGCTAGCTCGCTCGAGGTATCTTTACCCTCGGGTCCCCGCGAGCTCTCACAGAGCTGGTAAGGGCCCAGTGAGCCATCTCATCCCATCGCATACCGTGCCGCACGGACCGCGTCGGTGATGAGGCCGGACGCGCATCCCTCCATTGATGCAACCGCTCACCGAGTTTGGGGGACAGGGGAACGTAGCGCGTCTTTTTTTAGACGTGCCCGATTCCACCGTGATGTACAGGAGCATCCTCTGGACATGAGGAAGCAGGTGTACACGCTTGCCGGTGGTACCTGGCGTACTGGCGCTGAAGGGGGCGTGGCCTCTACATTTTTTTAAGAAAGAAGAGTGGGCAGTAAAGAAGGGCTGGACAGCAAAGGCTCAGGGTGAAGGGAGTCTTACCGGACGCACTTTGGATCTCCACAAGATGGTGTATGGTCAGGGATTCTCTTCTTACTTCCTACACATGAGCGTGGAAGTTCTCCGGCTAATTATAATGTTGTTAAATGAGCAGGTGACACGGTTCTCCTCTCCCTGCTCTCAAGCTCCGAGTCTGACGATGGCCACGTACATCTAGTTCATCACATGGTGTGACGGAGCGGGGCTGCAACTGAACATCTCTAAGACAGAGGAGATGGTGAGTGATTTTACGTCAAAACGCCTCCCACGCTGAGACTCCTATGATTATTCACCGCACGAGGGCTGATAGAGTAGAGCGGCACGGATTTCGCAATCAAATAAAAGATGGAGCGCTTCACGGATTTGCGTGTCATCCTTTCGCAGGGGCCATGCTAATCTTCTCTGTATCGATCCAATTTTAGTATATGTGCCGCCGTGGCGAGCACAGAACAGCTAGCTCGCTCGAGGTATCTTTACCCTCGGGTCCCCGCGAGCTCTCACAGAGCTGGTAAGGGCCCAGTGAGCCATCTCATCCCATCGCATACCGTGCCGCACGGACCGCGTCGGTGATGAGGCCGGACGCGCATCCCTCCATTGATGCAACCGCTCACCGAGTTTGGGGGACAGGGGAACGTAGCGCGTCTTTTTTTAGACGTGCCCGATTCCACCGTGATGTACAGGAGCATCCTCTGGACATGAGGAAGCAGGTGTACACGCTTGCCGGTGGTACCTGGCGTACTGGCGCTGAAGGGGGCGTGGCCTCTTACCGGACGCACTTTGGATCTCCACAAGATGGTGTATGGTCAGGGATTCTCTTCTTACTTCCTACACATGAGCGTGGAAGTTCTCCGGCTAATTATAATGTTGTTAAATGAGCAGGTGACACGGTTCTCCTCTCCCTGCTCTCAAGCTCCGAGTCTGACGATGGCCACGTACATCTCATGAGTTCATCACATGGTGTGACGGAGCGGGGCTGCAACTGAACATCTCTAAGACAGAGGAGATGGTGAGTGATTTTACGTCAAAACGCCTCCCACGCTGAGACTCCTATGATTATTCACCGCACGAGGGCTGATAGAGTAGAGCGGCACGGATTTCGCAATCAAATAAAAGATGGAGCGCTTCACGGATTTGCGTGTCATCCTTTCGCAGGGGCCATGCTAATCTTCTCTGTATCGATCCAATTTTAGTATATGTGCCGCCATGGCGAGCACAGAACAGCTAGCTCGCTCGAGGTATCTTTACCCTCGGGTCCCCGCGAGCTCTCACAGAGCTGGTAAGGGCCCAGTGAGCCATCTCATCCCATCGCATACCGTGCCGCACGGACCGCGTCGGTGATGAGGCCGGACGCGCATCCCTCCATTGATGCAACCGCTCACCGAGTTTGGGGGACAGGGGAACGTAGCGCGTCTTTTTTTAGACGTGCCCGATTCCACCGTGATGTACAGGAGCATCCTCTGGACATGAGGAAGCAGGTGTACACGCTTGCCGGTGGTACCTGGCGTACTGGCGCTGAAGGGGGCGTGGCCTCTACATTTTTTTAAGAAAGAAGAGTGGGCAGTAAAGAAGGGCTGGACAGCAAAGGCTCAGGGTGAAGGGAGTCTTACCGGACGCACTTTGGATCTCCACAAGATGGTGTATGGTCAGGGATTCTCTTCTTACTTCCTACACATGAGCGTGGAAGTTCTCCGGCTAATTATAATGTTGTTAAATGAGCAGGTGACACGGTTCTCCTCTCCCTGCTCTCAAGCTCCGAGTCTGACGATGGCCACGTACAGCTCATGAGTTCATCACATGGTGTGACGGAGCGGGGCTGCAACTGAACATCTCTAAGACAGAGGAGATGGTGAGTGATTTTACGTCAAAACGCCTCCCACGCTGAGACTCCTATGATTATTCACCGCACGAGGGCTGATAGAGTAGAGCGGCACGGATTTCGCAATCAAATAAAAGATGGAGCGCTTCACGGATTTGCGTGTCATCCTTTCGCAGGGGCCATGCTAATCTTCTCTGTATCGATCCAATTTTAGTATATGTGCCGCCGTGGCGAGCACAGAACAGCTAGCTCGCTCGAGGTATCTTTACCCTCGGGTCCCCGCGAGCTCTCACAGAGCTGGTAAGGGCCCAGTGAGCCATCTCATCCCATCGCATACCGTGCCGCACGGACCGCGTCGGTGATGAGGCCGGACGCGCATCCCTCCATTGATGCAACCGCTCACCGAGTTTGGGGGACAGGGGAACGTAGCGCGTCTTTTTTTAGACGTGCCCGATTCCACCGTGATGTACAGGAGCATCCTCTGGACATGAGGAAGCAGGTGTACACGCTTGCCGGTGGTACCTGGCGTACTGGCGCTGAAGGGGGCGTGGCCTCTACATTTTTTTAAGAAAGAAGAGTGGGCAGTAAAGAAGGGCTGGACAGCAAAGGCTCAGGGTGAAGGGAGTCTTACCGGACGCACTTTGGATCTCCACAAGATGGTGTATGGTCAGGGATTCTCTTCTTACTTCCTACACATGAGCGTGGAAGTTCTCCGGCTAATTATAATGTTGTTAAATGAGCAGGTGACACGGTTCTCCTCTCCCTGCTCTCAAGCTCCGAGTCTGACGATGGCCACGTACATCTCATGAGTTCATCACATGGTGTGACGGAGCGGGGCTGCAACTGAACATCTCTAAGACAGAGGAGATGGTGAGTGATTTTACGTCAAAACGCCTCCCACGCTGAGACTCCTATGATTATTCACCGCACGAGGGCTGATAGAGTAGAGCGGCACGGATTTCGCAATCAAATAAAAGATGGAGCGCTTCACGGATTTGCGTGTCATCCTTTCGCAGGGGCCATGCTAATCTTCTCTGTATCGATCCAATTTTAGTATATGTGCCGCCATGGCGAGCACAAAACAGCTAGCTCGCTCGAGGTATCTTTACCCTCGGGTCCCCGCGAGCTCTCACAGAGCTGGTAAGGGCCCAGTGAGCCATCTCATCCCATCGCATACCGTGCCGCACGGACCGCGTCGGTGATGAGGCCGGACGCGCATCCCTCCATTGATGCAACCGCTCACCGAGTTTGGGGGACAGGGGAACGTAGCGCGTCTTTTTTTAGACGTGCCCGATTCCACCGTGATGTACAGGAGCATCCTCTGGACATGAGGAAGCAGGTGTACACGCTTGCCGGTGGTACCTGGCGTACTGGCGCTGAAGGGGGCGTGGCCTCTACATTTTTTTAAGAAAGAAGAGTGGGCAGTAAAGAAGGGCTGGACAGCAAAGGCTCAGGGTGAAGGGAGTCTTACCGGACGCACTTTGGATCTCCACAAGATGGTGTATGGTCAGGGATTCTCTTCTTACTTCCTACACATGAGCGTGGAAGTTCTCCGGCTAATTATAATGTTGTTAAATGAGCAGGTGACACGGTTCTCCTCTCCCTGCTCTCAAGCTCCGAGTCTGACGATGGCCACGTACAGCTCATGAGTTCATCACATGGTGTGACGGAGCGGGGCTGCAACTGAACATCTCTAAGACAGAGGAGATGGTGAGTGATTTTACGTCAAAACGCCTCCCACGCTGAGACTCCTATGATTATTCACCGCACGAGGGCTGATAGAGTAGAGCGGCACGGATTTCGCAATCAAATAAAAGATGGAGCGCTTCACGGATTTGCGTGTCATCCTTTCGCAGGGGCCATGCTAATCTTCTCTGTATCGATCCAATTTTAGTATATGTGCCGCCGTGGCGAGCACAGAACAGCTAGCTCGCTCGAGGTATCTTTACCCTCGGGTCCCCGCGAGCTCTCACAGAGCTGGTAAGGGCCCAGTGAGCCATCTCATCCCATCGCATACCGTGCCGCACGGACCGCGTCGGTGATGAGGCCGGACGCGCATCCCTCCATTGATGCAACCGCTCACCGAGTTTGGGGGACAGGGGAACGTAGCGCGTCTTTTTTTAGACGTGCCCGATTCCACCGTGATGTACAGGAGCATCCTCTGGACATGAGGAAGCAGGTGTACACGCTTGCCGGTGGTACCTGGCGTACTGGCGCTGAAGGGGGCGTGGCCTCTACATTTTTTTAAGAAAGAAGAGTGGGCAGTAAAGAAGGGCTGGACAGCAAAGGCTCAGGGTGAAGGGAGTCTTACCGGACGCACTTTGGATCTCCACAAGATGGTGTATGGTCAGGGATTCTCTTCTTACTTCCTACACATGAGCGTGGAAGTTCTCCGGCTAATTATAATGTTGTTAAATGAGCAGGTGACACGGTTCTCCTCTCCCTGCTCTCAAGCTCCGAGTCTGACGATGGCCACGTACATCTAGTTCATCACATGGTGTGACGGAGCGGGGCTGCAACTGAACATCTCTAAGACAGAGGAGATGGTGAGTGATTTTACGTCAAAACGCCTCCCACGCTGAGACTCCTATGATTATTCACCGCACGAGGGCTGATAGAGTAGAGCGGCACGGATTTCGCAATCAAATAAAAGATGGAGCGCTTCACGGATTTGCGTGTCATCCTTTCGCAGGGGCCATGCTAATCTTCTCTGTATCGATCCAATTTTAGTATATGTGCCGCCGTGGCGAGCACAGAACAGCTAGCTCGCTCGAGATATCTTTACCCTCGGGTCCCCGCGAGCTCTCACAGAGCTGGTAAGGGCCCAGTGAGCCATCTCATCCCATCGCATACCGTGCCGCACGGACCGCGTCGGTGATGAGGCCGGACGCGCATCCCTCCATTGATGCAACCGCTCACCGAGTTTGGGGGACAGGGGAACGTAGCGCGTCTTTTTTTAGACGTGCCCGATTCCACCGTGATGTACAGGAGCATCCTCTGGACATGAGGAAGCAGGTGTACACGCTTGCCGGTGGTACCTGGCGTACTGGCGCTGAAGGGGGCGTGGCCTCTACATTTTTTTAAGAAAGAAGAGTGGGCAGTAAAGAAGGGCTGGACAGCAAAGGCTCAGGGTGAAGGGAGTCTTACCGGACGCACTTTGGATCTCCACAAGATGGTGTATGGTCAGGGATTCTCTTCTTACTTCCTACACATGAGCGTGGAAGTTCTCCGGCTAATTATAATGTTGTTAAAAGAGCAGGTGACACGGTTCTCCTCTCCCTGCTCTCAAGCTCCGAGTCTGACGATGGCCACGTACTTCTCATGAGTTCATCACATGGTGTAACGGAGCGGGGCTGCAACTGTACATCTCTAAGAAAGAGGAGATGATGAGAGATTTTACGTCAAAACGCCTCCCACGCTGAGACTCCTATGATTATTCACCGCACGAGGGCTGATAGAGTAGACGGGGCACGGATATCGCAATCAAATAAAAGATGGAGCGCTTCACGGATTTGCGTGTCATCCTTTCGCAGGGGCCATGCTAATCTTCTCTGTATCGATCCAATTTTAGTATATGTGCCGCCGTGGCAAGCACAGAACGGCTGGCTCGCTCGAGGTATCTTTACCCCTCGGGTCCCCGCGAGCTCTCACAGAGCTGGTCAGGGCCCAGTGAGCCATCTCATCCCATCGCATACCGTGCCGCACGGACCGCGTCGGTGCTGAGGCCGGACGCACATCCCTCCATTGATGCAACTGCTCACCGAGTTTGGGGGACAGTGGAACGTAGCGCGTCAATTTCTAGACGTGCCCGATTCCACCGTGATGTACAGGAGCATCCTCTGGAAATAAGGAAGCAGGTGTACACGCTTGCCGGTGGTACCTGGCGTACTGGCGCTGAAGGGGGCGTGGCCTCTTACCGGACGCACTTTGGATCTCCACAAGATGGTGTATGGTCAGGGATTCTCTTCTTACTTCCTACACATGAGCGTGGAAGTTCTCCGGCTAATTATAATGTTGTTAAATGAGCAGGTGACACGGTTCTCCTCTCCCTGCTCTCAAGCTCCGAGTCTGACGATGGCCACGTACATCTCATGAGTTCATCACATGGTGTGACGGAGCGGGGCTGCAACTGAACATCTCTAAGACAGAGGAGATGGTGAGTGATTTTACGTCAAAACGCCTCCCACGCTGAGACTCCTATGATTATTCACCGCACGAGGGCTGATAGAGTAGAGCGGCACGGATTTCGCAATCAAATAAAAGATGGAGCGCTTCACGGATTTGCGTGTCATCCTTTCGCAGGGGCCATGCTAATCTTCTCTGTATCGATCCAATTTTAGTATATGTGCCGCCGTGGCGAGCACAGAACAGCTAGCTTGCTCGAGGTATCTTTACCCTCGGGTCCCCGCGAGCTCTCACAGAGCTGGTAAGGGCCCAGTGAGCCATCTCATCCCATCGCATACCGTGCCGCACGGACCGCGTCGGTGATGAGGCCGGACGCGCATCCCTCCATTGATGCAACCGCTCACCGAGTTTGGGGGACAGGGGAACGTAGCGCGTCTTTTTTTAGACGTGCCCGATTCCACCGTGATGTACAGGAGCATCCTCTGGACATGAGGAAGCAGGTGTACACGCTTGCCGGTGGTACCTGGCGTACTGGCGCTGAAGGGGGCGTGGCCTCTACATTTTTTTAAGAAAGAAGAGTGGGCAGTAAAGAAGGGCTGGACAGCAAAGGCTCAGGGTGAAGGGAGTCTTACCGGACGCACTTTGGATCTCCACAAGATGGTGTATGGTCAGGGATTCTCTTCTTACTTCCTACACATGAGCGTGGAAGTTCTCCGGCTAATTATAATGTTGTTAAATGAGCAGGTGACACGCTTCTCCTCTCCCTGCTCTCAAGCTCCGAGTCTGACGATGGCCACGTACTTCTCATGAGTTCATCACATAGTGTAACGGAGCGGGGCTGCAACTGTACATCTCTAAGAAAGAGGAGATGGTGAGAGATTTTACGTCAAAACGCCTCCCACGCTGAGACTCCTATGATTATTCACCGCACGAGGGCTGATAGAGTAGAGCGGCACGGATTTCGCAATCAAATAAAAGATGGAGCGCTTCACGGATTTGCGTGTCATCCTTTCGCAGGGGCCATGCTAATCTTCTCTGTATCGATCCAATTTTAGTATATGTGCCGCCGTGGCAAGCACAGAACAGCTGGCTCGCTCGAGGTATCTTTACCCCTCGGGTCCCCGCGAGCTCTCACAGAGCTGGTCAGGGCCCAGTGAGCCATCTCATCCCATCGCATACCGTGCCGCACGGACCGCGTCGGTGCTGAGGCCGGACGCACATCCCTCCATTGATGCAACTGCTCACCGAGTTTGGGGGACAGTGGAACGTAGCGCGTCAATTTCTAGACGTGCCCGATTCCACCGTGATGTACAGGAGCATCCTCTGGAAATAAGGAAGCAGGTGTACACGCTTGCCGGTGGTACCTGGCGTACTGGCGCTGAAGGGGTCGTTGCCTCTTACCGGACGCACTTTGGATCTCCACAAGATGGTGTATGGTCAGGGATTCTCTTCTTACTTCCTACACATGAGCGTGGAAGTTCTCCGGCTAATTATAATGTTGTTAAATGAGCAGGTGACACGGTTCTCTTCTCCCTGCTCTCAAGCTCCGAGTCTGACGATGGCCACGTACATCTCATGAGTTCATCACATGGTGTGACGGAGCGGGGCTGCAACTGAACATCTCTAAGACAGAGGAGATGGTGAGTGATTTTACGTCAAAACGCCTCCCACGCTGAGACTCCTATGATTATTCACCGCACGAGGGCTGATAGAGTAGAGGGGCACGGATATCGCAATCAAATAAAAGATGGAGCGCTTCACGGATTTGCGTGTCATCCTTTCGCAGGGGCCATGCTAATCTTCTCTGTATCGATCCAATTGTAGTATATGTGCCGCCATGGCGAGCACAGAACAGCTGGCTCGCTCGAGGTATCTTTAGCCCTCGGGTCCCCGCGAGCTCTCACAGAGCTGGTCAGGGCCCAGTGAGCCATCTCATCCCATCGCATAACGTGCCGCACGGACCGCGTCGGTGCTGAGGCCGGACGCACATCCCTCCATTGATGCAACTGCTCACCGAGTTTGGGGGACAATGGAACGTAGCGCGTCAATTTCTAGACGTGCCCGATTCCACCGTGATGTACAGGAGCATCCTCTGGAAATAAGGAAGCAGGTGTACACGCTTGCCGGTGGTACCTGGCGTACTGGCGCTGAAGGGGGCGTGGCCTCTTACCGGACGCACTTTGGATCTCCACAAGATGGTGTATGGTCAGGGATTCTCTTCTTACTTCCTACACATGAGCGTGGAAGTTCTCCGGCTAATTATAATGTTGTTAAATGAGCAGGTGACACGGTTCTCCTCTCCCTGCTCTCAAGCTCCGAGTCTGACGATGGCCACGTACAGCTCATGAGTTCATCACATGGTGTGACGGAGCGGGGCTGCAACTGAACATCTCTAAGACAGAGGAGATGGTGAGTGATTTTACGTCAAAACGCCTCCCACGCTGAGACTCCTATGATTATTCACCGCACGAGGGCTGATAGAGTAGAGCGGCACGGATTTCGCAATCAAATAAAAGATGGAGCGCTTCACGGATTTGCGTGTCATCCTTTCGCAGGGGCCATGCTAATCTTCTCTGTATCGATCCAATTTTAGTATATGTGCCGCCGTGGCGAGCACAGAACAGCTAGCTCGCTCGAGGTATCTTTACCCTCGGGTCCCCGCGAGCTCTCACAGAGCTGGTAAGGGCCCAGTGAGCCATCTCATCCCATCGCATACCGTGCCGCACGGACCGCGTCGGTGATGAGGCCGGACGCGCATCCCTCCATTGATGCAACCGCTCACCGAGTTTGGGGGACAGGGGAACGTAGCGCGTCTTTTTTTAGACGTGCCCGATTCCACCGTGATGTACAGGAGCATCCTCTGGACATGAGGAAGCAGGTGTACACGCTTGCCGGTGGTACCTGGCGTACTGGCGCTGAAGGGGGCGTGGCCTCTACATTTTTTTAAGAAAGAAGAGTGGGCAGTAAAGAAGGGCTGGACAGCAAAGGCTCAGGGTGAAGGGAGTCTTACCGGACGCACTTTGGATCTCCACAAGATGGTGTATGGTCAGGGATTCTCTTCTTACTTCCTACACATGAGCGTGGAAGTTCTCCGGCTAATTATAATGTTGTTAAATGAGCAGGTGACACGGTTCTCCTCTCCCTGCTCTCAAGCTCCGAGTCTGACGATGGCCACGTACATCTAGTTCATCACATGGTGTGACGGAGCGGGGCTGCAACTGAACATCTCTAAGACAGAGGAGATGGTGAGTGATTTTACGTCAAAACGCCTCCCACGCTGAGACTCCTATGATTATTCACCGCACGAGGGCTGATAGAGTAGAGCGGCACGGATTTCGCAATCAAATAAAAGATGGAGCGCTTCACGGATTTGCGTGTCATCCTTTCGCAGGGGCCATGCTAATCTTCTCTGTATCGATCCAATTTTAGTATATGTGCCGCCGTGGCGAGCACAGAACAGCTAGCTCGCTCGAGGTATCTTTACCCTCGGGTCCCCGCGAGCTCTCACAGAGCTGGTAAGGGCCCAGTGAGCCATCTCATCCCATTGCATACCGTGCCGCACGGACCGCGTCAGTGATGAGGCCGGACGCGCATCCCTCCATTGATGCAACCGCTCACCGAGTTTGGGGGACAGGGGAATGTAGCGCGTCTTTTTTTAGACGTGCCCGATTCCACCGTGATGTACAGGAGCATCCTCTGGACATGAGGAAGCAGGTGTACACGCTTGCCGGTGGTACCTGGCGTACTGGCGCTGAAGGGGGCGTGGCCTCTACATTTTTTTAAGAAAGAAGAGTGGGCAGTAAAGAAGGGCTGGACAGCAAAGGCTCAGGGTGAAGGGAGTCTTACCGGACGCACTTTGGATCTCCACAAGATGGTGTATGGTCAGGGATTCTCTTCTTACTTCCTACACATGAGCGTGGAAGTTCTCCGGCTAATTATAATGTTGTTAAAAGAGCAGGTGACACGGTTCTCCTCTCCCTGCTCTCAAGCTCCGAGTCTGACGATGGCCACGTACATCTCATGAGTTCATCACATGGTGTAACGGAGCGGGGCTGCAACTGTACATCTCTAAGAAAGAGGAGATGATGAGAGATTTTACGTCAAAACGCCTCCCACGCTGAGACTCCTATGATTATTCACCGCACGAGGGCTGATAGAGTAGACGGGGCACGGATATCGCAATCAAATAAAAGATGGAGCGCTTCACGGATTTGCGTGTCATCCTTTCGCAGGGGCCATGCTAATCTTCTCTGTATCGATCCAATTGTAGTATATGTGCCGCCATGGCGAGCACAGAACAGCTGGCTCGCTCGAGGTATCTTTAGCCCTCGGGTCCCCGCGAGCTCTCACAGAGCTGGTCAGGGCCCAGTGAGCCATCTCATCCCATCGCATAACGTGCCGCACGGACCGCGTCGGTGCTGAGGCCGGACGCACATCCCTCCATTGATGCAACTGCTCACCGAGTTTGGGGGACAATGGAACGTAGCGCGTCAATTTCTAGACGTGCCCGATTCCACCGTGATGTACAGGAGCATCCTCTGGAAATAAGGAAGCAGGTGTACACGCTTGCCGGTGGTACCTGGCGTACTGGCGCTGAAGGGGGCGTGGCCTCTTACCGGACGCACTTTGGATCTCCACAAGATGGTGTATGGTCAGGGATTCTCTTCTTACTTCCTACACATGAGCGTGGAAGTTCTCCGGCTAATTATAATGTTGTTAAATGAGCAGGTGACACGGTTCTCCTCTCCCTGCTCTCAAGCTCCGAGTCTGACGATGGCCACGTACAGCTCATGAGTTCATCACATGGTGTGACGGAGCGGGGCTGCAACTGAACATCTCTAAGACAGAGGAGATGGTGAGTGATTTTACGTCAAAACGCCTCCCACGCTGAGACTCCTATGATTATTCACCGCACGAGGGCTGATAGAGTAGAGCGGCACGGATTTCGCAATCAAATAAAAGATGGAGCGCTTCACGGATTTGCGTGTCATCCTTTCGCAGGGGCCATGCTAATCTTCTCTGTATCGATCCAATTTTAGTATATGTGCCGCCGTGGCGAGCACAGAACAGCTAGCTCGCTCGAGGTATCTTTACCCTCGGGTCCCCGCGAGCTCTCACAGAGCTGGTAAGGGCCCAGTGAGCCATCTCATCCCATCGCATACCGTGCCGCACGGACCGCGTCGGTGATGAGGCCGGACGCGCATCCCTCCATTGATGCAACCGCTCACCGAGTTTGGGGGACAGGGGAACGTAGCGCGTCTTTTTTTAGACGTGCCCGATTCCACCGTGATGTACAGGAGCATCCTCTGGACATGAGGAAGCAGGTGTACACGCTTGCCGGTGGTACCTGGCGTACTGGCGCTGAAGGGGGCGTGGCCTCTACATTTTTTTAAGAAAGAAGAGTGGGCAGTAAAGAAGGGCTGGACAGCAAAGGCTCAGGGTGAAGGGAGTCTTACCGGACGCACTTTGGATCTCCACAAGATGGTGTATGGTCAGGGATTCTCTTCTTACTTCCTACACATGAGCGTGGAAGTTCTCCGGCTAATTATAATGTTGTTAAATGAGCAGGTGACACGCTTCTCCTCTCCCTGCTCTCAAGCTCCGAGTCTGA
This sequence comes from Carassius carassius, assembly GCF_963082965.1. NCBI lineage: Eukaryota > Metazoa > Chordata > Actinopteri > Cypriniformes > Cyprinidae > Carassius > Carassius carassius. The sequence continues at coordinate 26,096,507 of NC_081795.1, forward strand.
CGATGGCCACGTACTTCTCATGAGTTCATCACATAGTGTAACGGAGCGGGGCTGCAACTGTACATCTCTAAGAAAGAGGAGATGGTGAGAGATTTTACGTCAAAACGCCTCCCACGCTGAGACTCCTATGATTATTCACCGCACGAGGGCTGATAGAGTAGAGCGGCACGGATTTCGCAATCAAATAAAAGATGGAGCGCTTCACGGATTTGCGTGTCATCCTTTCGCAGGGGCCATGCTAATCTTCTCTGTATCGATCCAATTTTAGTATATGTGCCGCCGTGGCAAGCACAGAACAGCTGGCTCGCTCGAGGTATCTTTACCCCTCGGGTCCCCGCGAGCTCTCACAGAGCTGGTCAGGGCCCAGTGAGCCATCTCATCCCATCGCATACCGTGCCGCACGGACCGCGTCGGTGCTGAGGCCGGACGCACATCCCTCCATTGATGCAACTGCTCACCGAGTTTGGGGGACAGTGGAACGTAGCGCGTCAATTTCTAGACGTGCCCGATTCCACCGTGATGTACAGGAGCATCCTCTGGAAATAAGGAAGCAGGTGTACACGCTTGCCGGTGGTACCTGGCGTACTGGCGCTGAAGGGGTCGTTGCCTCTTACCGGACGCACTTTGGATCTCCACAAGATGGTGTATGGTCAGGGATTCTCTTCTTACTTCCTACACATGAGCGTGGAAGTTCTCCGGCTAATTATAATGTTGTTAAATGAGCAGGTGACACGGTTCTCTTCTCCCTGCTCTCAAGCTCCGAGTCTGACGATGGCCACGTACATCTCATGAGTTCATCACATGGTGTGACGGAGCGGGGCTGCAACTGAACATCTCTAAGACAGAGGAGATGGTGAGTGATTTTACGTCAAAACGCCTCCCACGCTGAGACTCCTATGATTATTCACCGCACGAGGGCTGATAGAGTAGAGGGGCACGGATATCGCAATCAAATAAAAGATGGAGCGCTTCACGGATTTGCGTGTCATCCTTTCGCAGGGGCCATGCTAATCTTCTCTGTATCGATCCAATTGTAGTATATGTGCCGCCATGGCGAGCACAGAACAGCTGGCTCGCTCGAGGTATCTTTAGCCCTCGGGTCCCCGCGAGCTCTCACAGAGCTGGTCAGGGCCCAGTGAGCCATCTCATCCCATCGCATAACGTGCCGCACGGACCGCGTCGGTGCTGAGGCCGGACGCACATCCCTCCATTGATGCAACTGCTCACCGAGTTTGGGGGACAATGGAACGTAGCGCGTCAATTTCTAGACGTGCCCGATTCCACCGTGATGTACAGGAGCATCCTCTGGAAATAAGGAAGCAGGTGTACACGCTTGCCGGTGGTACCTGGCGTACTGGCGCTGAAGGGGGCGTGGCCTCTTACCGGACGCACTTTGGATCTCCACAAGATGGTGTATGGTCAGGGATTCTCTTCTTACTTCCTACACATGAGCGTGGAAGTTCTCCGGCTAATTATAATGTTGTTAAATGAGCAGGTGACACGGTTCTCCTCTCCCTGCTCTCAAGCTCCGAGTCTGACGATGGCCACGTACAGCTCATGAGTTCATCACATGGTGTGACGGAGCGGGGCTGCAACTGAACATCTCTAAGACAGAGGAGATGGTGAGTGATTTTACGTCAAAACGCCTCCCACGCTGAGACTCCTATGATTATTCACCGCACGAGGGCTGATAGAGTAGAGCGGCACGGATTTCGCAATCAAATAAAAGATGGAGCGCTTCACGGATTTGCGTGTCATCCTTTCGCAGGGGCCATGCTAATCTTCTCTGTATCGATCCAATTTTAGTATATGTGCCGCCGTGGCGAGCACAGAACAGCTAGCTCGCTCGAGGTATCTTTACCCTCGGGTCCCCGCGAGCTCTCACAGAGCTGGTAAGGGCCCAGTGAGCCATCTCATCCCATCGCATACCGTGCCGCACGGACCGCGTCGGTGATGAGGCCGGACGCGCATCCCTCCATTGATGCAACCGCTCACCGAGTTTGGGGGACAGGGGAACGTAGCGCGTCTTTTTTTAGACGTGCCCGATTCCACCGTGATGTACAGGAGCATCCTCTGGACATGAGGAAGCAGGTGTACACGCTTGCCGGTGGTACCTGGCGTACTGGCGCTGAAGGGGGCGTGGCCTCTACATTTTTTTAAGAAAGAAGAGTGGGCAGTAAAGAAGGGCTGGACAGCAAAGGCTCAGGGTGAAGGGAGTCTTACCGGACGCACTTTGGATCTCCACAAGATGGTGTATGGTCAGGGATTCTCTTCTTACTTCCTACACATGAGCGTGGAAGTTCTCCGGCTAATTATAATGTTGTTAAATGAGCAGGTGACACGGTTCTCCTCTCCCTGCTCTCAAGCTCCGAGTCTGACGATGGCCACGTACATCTAGTTCATCACATGGTGTGACGGAGCGGGGCTGCAACTGAACATCTCTAAGACAGAGGAGATGGTGAGTGATTTTACGTCAAAACGCCTCCCACGCTGAGACTCCTATGATTATTCACCGCACGAGGGCTGATAGAGTAGAGCGGCACGGATTTCGCAATCAAATAAAAGATGGAGCGCTTCACGGATTTGCGTGTCATCCTTTCGCAGGGGCCATGCTAATCTTCTCTGTATCGATCCAATTTTAGTATATGTGCCGCCGTGGCGAGCACAGAACAGCTAGCTCGCTCGAGGTATCTTTACCCTCGGGTCCCCGCGAGCTCTCACAGAGCTGGTAAGGGCCCAGTGAGCCATCTCATCCCATTGCATACCGTGCCGCACGGACCGCGTCGGTGATGAGGCCGGACGCGCATCCCTCCATTGATGCAACCGCTCACCGAGTTTGGGGGACAGGGGAATGTAGCGCGTCTTTTTTTAGACGTGCCCGATTCCACCGTGATGTACAGGAGCATCCTCTGGACATGAGGAAGCAGGTGTACACGCTTGCCGGTGGTACCTGGCGTACTGGCGCTGAAGGGGGCGTGGCCTCTACATTTTTTTAAGAAAGAAGAGTGGGCAGTAAAGAAGGGCTGGACAGCAAAGGCTCAGGGTGAAGGGAGTCTTACCGGACGCACTTTGGATCTCCACAAGATGGTGTATGGTCAGGGATTCTCTTCTTACTTCCTACACATGAGCGTGGAAGTTCTCCGGCTAATTATAATGTTGTTAAAAGAGCAGGTGACACGGTTCTCCTCTCCCTGCTCTCAAGCTCCGAGTCTGACGATGGCCACGTACTTCTCATGAGTTCATCACATGGTGTAACGGAGCGGGGCTGCAACTGTACATCTCTAAGAAAGAGGAGATGATGAGAGATTTTACGTCAAAACGCCTCCCACGCTGAGACTCCTATGATTATTCACCGCACGAGGGCTGATAGAGTAGACGGGGCACGGATATCGCAATCAAATAAAAGATGGAGCGCTTCACGGATTTGCGTGTCATCCTTTCGCAGGGGCCATGCTAATCTTCTCTGTATCGATCCAATTTTAGTATATGTGCCGCCGTGGCAAGCACAGAACGGCTGGCTCGCTCGAGGTATCTTTACCCCTCGGGTCCCCGCGAGCTCTCACAGAGCTGGTCAGGGCCCAGTGAGCCATCTCATCCCATCGCATACCGTGCCGCACGGACCGCGTCGGTGCTGAGGCCGGACGCACATCCCTCCATTGATGCAACTGCTCACCGAGTTTGGGGGACAGTGGAACGTAGCGCGTCAATTTCTAGACGTGCCCGATTCCACCGTGATGTACAGGAGCATCCTCTGGAAATAAGGAAGCAGGTGTACACGCTTGCCGGTGGTACCTGGCGTACTGGCGCTGAAGGGGGCGTGGCCTCTTACCGGACGCACTTTGGATCTCCACAAGATGGTGTATGGTCAGGGATTCTCTTCTTACTTCCTACACATGAGCGTGGAAGTTCTCCGGCTAATTATAATGTTGTTAAATGAGCAGGTGACACGGTTCTCCTCTCCCTGCTCTCAAGCTCCGAGTCTGACGATGGCCACGTACATCTCATGAGTTCATCACATGGTGTGACGGAGCGGGGCTGCAACTGAACATCTCTAAGACAGAGGAGATGGTGAGTGATTTTACGTCAAAACGCCTCCCACGCTGAGACTCCTATGATTATTCACCGCACGAGGGCTGATAGAGTAGAGCGGCACGGATTTCGCAATCAAATAAAAGATGGAGCGCTTCACGGATTTGCGTGTCATCCTTTCGCAGGGGCCATGCTAATCTTCTCTGTATCGATCCAATTTTAGTATATGTGCCGCCGTGGCGAGCACAGAACAGCTAGCTTGCTCGAGGTATCTTTACCCTCGGGTCCCCGCGAGCTCTCACAGAGCTGGTAAGGGCCCAGTGAGCCATCTCATCCCATCGCATACCGTGCCGCACGGACCGCGTCGGTGATGAGGCCGGACGCGCATCCCTCCATTGATGCAACCGCTCACCGAGTTTGGGGGACAGGGGAACGTAGCGCGTCTTTTTTTAGACGTGCCCGATTCCACCGTGATGTACAGGAGCATCCTCTGGACATGAGGAAGCAGGTGTACACGCTTGCCGGTGGTACCTGGCGTACTGGCGCTGAAGGGGGCGTGGCCTCTACATTTTTTTAAGAAAGAAGAGTGGGCAGTAAAGAAGGGCTGGACAGCAAAGGCTCAGGGTGAAGGGAGTCTTACCGGACGCACTTTGGATCTCCACAAGATGGTGTATGGTCAGGGATTCTCTTCTTACTTCCTACACATGAGCGTGGAAGTTCTCCGGCTAATTATAATGTTGTTAAATGAGCAGGTGACACGCTTCTCCTCTCCCTGCTCTCAAGCTCCGAGTCTGACGATGGCCACGTACTTCTCATGAGTTCATCACATAGTGTAACGGAGCGGGGCTGCAACTGTACATCTCTAAGAAAGAGGAGATGGTGAGAGATTTTACGTCAAAACGCCTCCCACGCTGAGACTCCTATGATTATTCACCGCACGAGGGCTGATAGAGTAGAGCGGCACGGATTTCGCAATCAAATAAAAGATGGAGCGCTTCACGGATTTGCGTGTCATCCTTTCGCAGGGGCCATGCTAATCTTCTCTGTATCGATCCAATTTTAGTATATGTGCCGCCGTGGCGAGCACAGAACAGCTGGCTCGCTCGAGGTATCTTTACCCCTCGGGTCCCCGCGAGCTCTCACAGAGCTGGTCAGGGCCCAGTGAGCCATCTCATCCCATCGCATACCGTGCCGCACGAACCGCGTCGGTGCTGAGGCCGGACGCACATCCCTCCATTGATGCAACTGCTCACCGAGTTTGGGGGACAGTGGAACGTAGCGCGTCAATTTCTAGACGTGCCCGATTCCACCGTGATGTACAGGAGCATCCTCTGGAAATAAGGAAGCAGGTGTACACGCTTGCCGGTGGTACCTGGCGTACTGGCGCTGAAGGGGGCGTTGCCTCTTACCGGACGCACTTTGGATCTCCACAAGATGGTGTATGGTCAGGGATTCTCTTCTTACTTCCTACACATGAGCGTGGAAGTTCTCCGGCTAATTATAATGTTGTTAAATGAGCAGGTGACACGGTTCTCTTCTCCCTGCTCTCAAGCTCCGAGTCTGACGATGGCCACGTACATCTCATGAGTTCATCACATGGTGTGACGGAGCGGGGCTGCAACTGAACATCTCTAAGACAGAGGAGATGGTGAGTGATTTTACGTCAAAACGCCTCCCACGCTGAGACTCCTATGATTATTCACCGCACGAGGGCTGATAGAGTAGAGGGGCACGGATATCGCAATCAAATAAAAGATGGAGCGCTTCACGGATTTGCGTGTCATCCTTTCGCAGGGGCCATGCTAATCTTCTCTGTATCGATCCAATTGTAGTATATGTGCCGCCGTGGCGAGCACAGAACAGCTGGCTCGCTCGAGGTATCTTTAGCCCTCGGGTCCCCGCGAGCTCTCACAGAGCTGGTCAGGGCCCAGTGAGCCATCTCATCCCATCGCATAACGTGCCGCACGGACCGCGTCGGTGCTGAGGCCGGACGCACATCCCTCCATTGATGCAACTGCTCACCGAGTTTGGGGGACAGTGGAACGTAGCGCGTCAATTTCTAGACGTGCCCGATTCCACCGTGATGTACAGGAGCATCCTCTGGAAATAAGGAAGCAGGTGTACACGCTTGCCGGTGGTACCTGGCGTACTGGCGCTGAAGGGGGCGTGGCCTCTTACCGGACGCACTTTGGATCTCCACAAGATGGTGTATGGTCAGGGATTCTCTTCTTACTTCCTACACATGAGCGTGGAAGTTCTCCGGCTAATTATAATGTTGTTAAATGAGCAGGTGACACGGTTCTCCTCTCCCTGCTCTCAAGCTCCGAGTCTGACGATGGTCACGTACATCTCATGAGTTCATCACATGGTGTGACGGAGCGGGGCTGCAACTGAACATCTCTAAGACAGAGGAGATGGTGAGTGATTTTACGTCAAAACGCCTCCCACGCTGAGACTCCTATGATTATTCACCGCACGAGGGCTGATAGAGTAGAGCGGCACGGATTTCGCAATCAAATAAAAGATGGAGCGCTTCACGGATTTGCGTGTCATCCTTTCGCAGGGGCCATGCTAATCTTCTCTGTATCGATCCAATTTTAGTATATGTGCCGCCGTGGCGAGCACAGAACAGCTAGCTCGCTCGAGGTATCTTTACCCTCGGGTCCCCGCGAGCTCTCACAGAGCTGGTAAGGGCCCAGTGAGCCATCTCATCCCATCGCATACCGTGCCGCACGGACCGCGTCGGTGATGAGGCCGGACGCGCATCCCTCCATTGATGCAACCGCTCACCGAGTTTGGGGGACAGGGGAACGTAGCGCGTCTTTTTTTAGACGTGCCCGATTCCACCGTGATGTACAGGAGCATCCTCTGGACATGAGGAAGCAGGTGTACACGCTTGCCGGTGGTACCTGGCGTACTGGCGCTGAAGGGGGCGTGGCCTCTACATTTTTTTAAGAAAGAAGAGTGGGCAGTAAAGAAGGGCTGGACAGCAAAGGCTCAGGGTGAAGGGAGTCTTACCGGACGCACTTTGGATCTCCACAAGATGGTGTATGGTCAGGGATTCTCTTCTTACTTCCTACACATGAGCGTGGAAGTTCTCCGGCTAATTATAATGTTGTTAAATGAGCAGGTGACACGGTTCTCCTCTCCCTGCTCTCAAGCTCCGAGTCTGACGATGGCCACGTACTTCTCATGAGTTCATCACATAGTGTAACGGAGCGGGGCTGCAACTGAACATCTCTAAGAAAGAGGAGATGGTGAGTGATTTTACGTCAAAACGCCTCCCACGCTGAGATTCCTATGATTATTCACCGCACGAGGGCTGATAGAGTAGAGGGGCACGGATATCTACATTTTTTTAAGAAAGAAGAGTGGGCAGTAAAGATGGGCTGGACAGCAAAGGCTCAGGGTGAAGGGAGTCTTACCGGACGCACTTTGGATCTCCACAAGATGGTGTATGGTCAGGGATTCTCTTCTTACTTCCTACACATGAGCGTGGAAGTTCTCCGGCTAATTATAATGTTGTTAAATGAGCAGGTGACACGGTTCTCCTCTCCCTGCTCTCAAGCTCCGAGTCTGACGATGGCCACGTACATCTCATGAGTTCATCACATGGTGTGACGGAGCGGGGCTGCAACTGAACATCTCTAAGACAGAGGAGATGGTGAGTGATTTTACGTCAAAACGCCTCCCACGCTGAGACTCCTATGATTATTCACCGCACGAGGGCTGATAGAGTAGAGCGGCACGGATTTCGCAATCAAATAAAAGATGGAGCGCTTCACGGATTTGCGTGTCATCCTTTCGCAGGGGCCATGCTAATCTTCTCTGTATCGATCCAATTTTAGTATATGTGCCGCCGTGGCGAGCACAGAACAGCTAGCTCGCTCGAGGTATCTTTACCCTCGGGTCCCCGCGAGCTCTCACAGAGCTGGTAAGGGCCCAGTGAGCCATCTCATCCCATCGCATACCGTGCCGCACGGACCGCGTCGGTGATGAGGCCGGACGCGCATCCCTCCATTGATGCAACCGCTCACCGAGTTTGGGGGACAGGGGAACGTAGCGCGTCTTTTTTTAGACGTGCCCGATTCCACCGTGATGTACAGGAGCATCCTCTGGACATGAGGAAGCAGGTGTACACGCTTGCCGGTGGTACCTGGCGTACTGGCGCTGAAGGGGGCGTGGCCTCTTACCGGACGCACTTTGGATCTCCACAAGATGGTGTATGGTCAGGGATTCTCTTCTTACTTCCTACACATGAGCGTGGAAGTTCTCCGGCTAATTATAATGTTGTTAAATGAGCAGGTGACACGGTTCTCCTCTCCCTGCTCTCAAGCTCCGAGTCTGACGATGGCCACGTACATCTCATGAGTTCATCACATGGTGTGACGGAGCGGGGCTGCAACTGAACATCTCTAAGACAGAGGAGATGGTGAGTGATTTTACGTCAAAACGCCTCCCACGCTGAGACTCCTATGATTATTCACCGCACGAGGGCTGATAGAGTAGAGCGGCACGGATTTCGCAATCAAATAAAAGATGGAGCGCTTCACGGATTTGCGTGTCATCCTTTCGCAGGGGCCATGCTAATCTTCTCTGTATCGATCCAATTTTAGTATATGTGCCGCCATGGCGAGCACAGAACAGCTAGCTCGCTCGAGGTATGTTTACCCTCGGGTCCCCGCGAGCTCTCACAGAGCTGGTAAGGGCCCAGTGAGCCATCTCATCCCATCGCATACCGTGCCGCACGGACCGCGTCGGTGATGAGGCCGGACGCGCATCCCTCCATTGATGCAACCGCTCACCGAGTTTGGGGGACAGGGGAACGTAGCGCGTCTTTTTTTAGACGTGCCCGATTCCACCGTGATGTACAGGAGCATCCTCTGGACATGAGGAAGCAGGTGTACACGCTTGCCGGTGGTACCTGGCGTACTGGCGCTGAAGGGGGCGTGGCCTCTACATTTTTTTAAGAAAGAAGAGTGGGCAGTAAAGAAGGGCTGGACAGCAAAGGCTCAGGGTGAAGGGAGTCTTACCGGACGCACTTTGGATCTCCACAAGATGGTGTATGGTCAGGGATTCTCTTCTTACTTCCTACACATGAGCGTGGAAGTTCTCCGGCTAATTATAATGTTGTTAAATGAGCAGGTGACACGGTTCTCCTCTCCCTGCTCTCAAGCTCCGAGTCTGACGATGGCCACGTACAGCTCATGAGTTCATCACATGGTGTGACGGAGCGGGGCTGCAACTGAACATCTCTAAGACAGAGGAGATGGTGAGTGATTTTACGTCAAAACGCCTCCCACGCTGAGACTCCTATGATTATTCACCGCACGAGGGCTGATAGAGTAGAGCGGCACGGATTTCGCAATCAAATAAAAGATGGAGCGCTTCACGGATTTGCGTGTCATCCTTTCGCAGGGGCCATGCTAATCTTCTCTGTATCGATCCAATTTTAGTATATGTGCCGCCGTGGCGAGCACAGAACAGCTAGCTCGCTCGAGGTATCTTTACCCTCGGGTCCCCGCGAGCTCTCACAGAGCTGGTAAGGGCCCAGTGAGCCATCTCATCCCATCGCATACCGTGCCGCACGGACCGCGTCGGTGATGAGGCCGGACGCGCATCCCTCCATTGATGCAACCGCTCACCGAGTTTGGGGGACAGGGGAACGTAGCGCGTCTTTTTTTAGACGTGCCCGATTCCACCGTGATGTACAGGAGCATCCTCTGGACATGAGGAAGCAGGTGTACACGCTTGCCGGTGGTACCTGGCGTACTGGCGCTGAAGGGGGCGTGGCCTCTACATTTTTTTAAGAAAGAAGAGTGGGCAGTAAAGAAGGGCTGGACAGCAAAGGCTCAGGGTGAAGGGAGTCTTACCGGACGCACTTTGGATCTCCACAAGATGGTGTATGGTCAGGGATTCTCTTCTTACTTCCTACACATGAGCGTGGAAGTTCTCCGGCTAATTATAATGTTGTTAAATGAGCAGGTGACACGGTTCTCCTCTCCCTGCTCTCAAGCTCCGAGTCTGACGATGGCCACGTACTTCTCATGAGTTCATCACATGGTGTAACGGAGCGGGGCTGCAACTGTACATCTCTAAGAAAGAGGAGATGATGAGAGATTTTACGTCAAAACGCCTCCCACGCTGAGACTCCTATGATTATTCACCGCACGAGGGCTGATAGAGTAGACGGGGCACGGATATCGCAATCAAATAAAAGATGGAGCGCTTCACGGATTTGCGTGTCATCCTTTCGCAGGGGCCATGCTAATCTTCTCTGTATCGATCCAATTTTAGTATATGTGCCGCCGTGGCGAGCACAGAACGGCTGGCTCACTCGAGGTATCTTTACCCCTCGGGTCCCCGCGAGCTCTCACAGAGCTGGTCAGGGCCCAGTGAGCCATCTCATCCCATCGCATACCGTGCCGCACGGACCGCGTCGGTGCTGAGGCCGGACGCACATCCCTCCATTGATGCAACTGCTCACCGAGTTTGGGGGACAGTGGAACGTAGCGCGTCAATTTCTAGACGTGCCCGATTCCACCGTGATGTACAGGAGCATCCTCTGGAAATAAGGAAGCAGGTGTACACGCTTGCCGGTGGTACCTGGCGTACTGGCGCTGAAGGGGGCGTGGCCTCTTACCGGACGCACTTTGGATCTCCACAAGATGGTGTATGGTCAGGGATTCTCTTCTTACTTCCTACACATGAGCGTGGAAGTTCTCCGGCTAATTATAATGTTGTTAAATGAGCAGGTGACACGGTTCTCCTCTCCCTGCTCTCAAGCTCCGAGTCTGACGATGGCCACGTACATCTCATGAGTTCATCACATGGTGTGACGGAGCGGGGCTGCAACTGAACATCTCTAAGACAGAGGAGATGGTGAGTGATTTTACGTCAAAACGCCTCCCACGCTGAGACTCCTATGATTATTCACCGCACGAGGGCTGATAGAGTAGAGCGGCACGGATTTCGCAATCAAATAAAAGATGGAGCGCTTCACGGATTTGCGTGTCATCCTTTCGCAGGGGCCATGCTAATCTTCTCTGTATCGATCCAATTTTAGTATATGTGCCGCCGTGGCGAGCACAGAACAGCTAGCTCGCTCGAGGTATCTTTACCCTCGGGTCCCCGCGAGCTCTCACAGAGCTGGTAAGGGCCCAGTGAGCCATCTCATCCCATCGCATACCGTGCCGCACGGACCGCGTCGGTGATGAGGCCGGACGCGCATCCCTCCATTGATGCAACCGCTCACCGAGTTTGGGGGACAGGGGAACGCAGCGCGTCTTTTTTTAGACGTGCCCGATTCCACCGTGATGTACAGGAGCATCCTCTGGACATGAGGAAGCAGGTGTACACGCTTGCCGGTGGTACCTGGCGTACTGGCGCTGAAGGGGGCGTGGCCTCTACATTTTTTTAAGAAAGAAGAGTGGGCAGTAAAGAAGGGCTGGACAGCAAAGGCTCAGGGTGAAGGGAGTCTTACCGGACGCACTTTGGATCTCCACAAGATGGTGTATGGTCAGGAATTCTCTTCTTACTTCCTACACATGAGCGTGGAAGTTCTCCGGCTAATTATAATGTTGTTAAATGAGCAGGTGACACGGTTCTCCTCTCCCTGCTCTCAAGCTCCGAGTCTGACGATGGCCTCGTACTTCTCATGAGTTCATCACATAGTGTAACGGAGCGGGGCTGCAACTGAACATCTCTAAGAAAGAGGAGATGGTGAGTGATTTTACGTCAAAACGCCTCCCACGCTAAGATTCCTATGATTATTCACCGCACGAGGGCTGATAGAGTAGAGGGGCACGGATATCTACATTTTTTTAAGAAAGAAGAGTGGGCAGTAAAGATGGGCTGGACAGCAAAGGCTCAGGGTGAAGGGAGTCTTACCGGACGCACTTTGGATCTCCACAAGATGGTGTATGGTCAGGGATTCTCTTCTTACTTCCTACACATGAGCGTGGAAGTTCTCCGGCTAATTATAATGTTGTTAAATGAGCAGGTGACACGGTTCTCCTCTCCCTGCTCTCAAGCTCCGAGTCTGACGATGGCCACGTACATCTCATGAGTTCATCACATGGTGTGACGGAGCGGGGCTGCAACTGAACATCTCTAAGACAGAGGAGATGGTGAGTGATTTTACGTCAAAACGCCTCCCACGCTGAGACTCCTATGATTATTCACCGCACGAGGGCTGATAGAGTAGAGCGGCACGGATTTCGCAATCAAATAAAAGATGGAGCGCTTCACGGATTTGCGTGTCATCCTTTCGCAGGGGCCATGCTAATCTTCTCTGTATCGATCCAATTTTAGTATATGTGCCGCCGTGGTGAGCACAGACCAGCTAGCTCGCTCGAGGTATCTTTACCCTCGGGTCCCCGCGAGCTCTCACAGAGCTGGTAAGGGCCCAGTGAGCCATCTCATCCCATCGCATACCGTGCCGCACGGACCGCGTCGGTGATGAGGCCGGACGCGCATCCCTCCATTGATGCAACCGCTCACCGAGTTTGGGGGACAGGGGAACGTAGCGCGTCTTTTTTTAGACGTGCCCGATTCCACCGTGATGTACAGGAGCATCCTCTGGACATGAGGAAGCAGGTGTACACGCTTGCCGGTGGTACCTGGCGTACTGGCGCTGAAGGGGGCGTGGCCTCTACATTTTTTTAAGAAAGAAGAGTGGGCAGTAAAGAAGGGCTGGACAGCAAAGGCTCAGGGTGAAGGGAGTCTTATCGGACGCACTTTGGATCTCCACAAGATGGTGTATGGTCAGGGATTCTCTTCTTACTTCCTACACATGAGCGTGGAAGTTCTCCGGCTAATTATAATGTTGTTAAATGAGCAGGTGACACGGTTCTCCTCTCCCTGCTCTCAAGCTCCGAGTCTGACGATGGCCACGTACATCTCATGAGTTCATCACATGGTGTGACGGAGCGGGGCTGCAACTGAACATCTCTAAGACAGAGGAGATGGTGAGTGATTTTACGTCAAAACGCCTCCCACGCTGAGACTCCTATGATTATTCACCGCACGAGGGCTGATAGAGTAGAGGGGCACGGATATCGCAATCAAATAAAAGATGGAGCGCTTCACGGATTTGCGTGTCATCCTTTCGCAGGGGCCCTGCTAATCTTCTCTGTATCGATCCAATTTTAGTATATGTGCCGCCGTGGCGAGCACAGAACAGCTGGCTCGCTCGAGGTATCTTTAGCCCTCGGGTCCCCGCGAGCTCTCACAGAGCTGGTCAGGGCCCAGTGAGCCATCTCATCCCATCGCATAACGTGCCGCACGGACCGCGTCGGTGCTGAGGCCGGACGCACATCCCTCCATTGATGCAACTGCTCACCGAGTTTGGGGGACAGTGGAACGTAGCGCGTCAATTTCTAGACGTGCCCGATTCCACCGTGATGTACAGGAGCATCCTCTGGAAATAAGGAAGCAGGTGTACACGCTTGCCGGTGGTACCTGGCGTACTGGCGCTGAAGGGGGCGTGGCCTCTTACCGGACGCACTTTGGATCTCCACAAGATGGTGTATGGTCAGGGATTCTCTTCTTACTTCCTACACATGAGCGTGGAAGTTCTCCGGCTAATTATAATGTTGTTAAATGAGCAGGTGACACGGTTCTCCTCTCCCTGCTCTCAAGCTCCGAGTCTGACGATGGTCACGTACATCTCATGAGTTCATCACATGGTGTGACGGAGCGGGGCTGCAACTGAACATCTCTAAGACAGAGGAGATGGTGAGTGATTTTACGTCAAAACGCCTCCCACGCTGAGACTCCTATGATTATTCACCGCACGAGGGCTGATAGAGTAGACGGGGCACGGATATCGCAATCAAATAAAAGATGGAGCGCTTCACGGATTTGCGTGTCATCCTTTCGCAGGGGCCATGCTAATCTTCTCTGTATCGATCCAATTTTAGTATATGTGCCGCCGTGGAGAGCACAGAACAGCTAGCTCGCTCGAGGTATGTTTACCCTCGGGTCCCCGCGAGCTCTCACAGAGCTGGTAAGGGCCCAGTGAGCCATCTCATCCCATCGCATACCGTGCCGCACGGACCGCGTCGGTGATGAGGCCGGACGCGCATCCCTCCATTGATGCAACCGCTCACCGAGTTTGGGGGACAGGGGAACGTAGCGCGTCTTTTTTTAGACGTGCCCGATTCCACCGTGATGTACAGGAGCATCCTCTGGACATGAGGAAGCAGGTGTACACGCTTGCCGGTGGTACCTGGCGTACTGGCGCTGAAGGGGGCGTGGCCTCTACATTTTTTTAAGAAAGAAGAGTGGGCAGTAAAGAAGGGCTGGACAGCAAAGGCTCAGGGTGAAGGGAGTCTTACCGGACGCACTTTGGATCTCCACAAGATGGTGTATGGTCAGGGATTCTCTTCTTACTTCCTACACATGAGCGTGGAAGTTCTCCGGCTAATTATAATGTTGTTAAATGAGCAGGTGACACGGTTCTCCTCTCCCTGCTCTCAAGCTCCGAGTCTGACGATGGCCACGTACTTCTCATGAGTTCATCACATAGTGTAACGGAGCGGGGCTGCAACTGAACATCTCTAAGAAAGAGGAGATGGTGAGTGATTTTACGTCAAAACGCCTCCCACGCTAAGATTCCTATGATTATTCACCGCACGAGGGCTGATAGAGTAGAGGGGCACGGATATCTACATTTTTTTAAGAAAGAAGAGTGGGCAGTAAAGATGGGCTGGACAGCAAAGGCTCAGGGTGAAGGGAGTCTTACCGGACGCACTTTGGATCTCCACAAGATGGTGTATGGTCAGGGATTCTCTTCTTACTTCCTACACATGAGCGTGGAAGTTCTCCGGCTAATTATAATGTTGTTAAATGAGCAGGTGACACGGTTCTCCTCTCCCTGCTCTCAAGCTCCGAGTCTGACGATGGCCACGTACATCTCATGAGTTCATCACATGGTGTGACGGAGCGGGGCTGCAACTGAACATCTCTAAGACAGAGGAGATGGTGAGTGATTTTACGTCAAAACGCCTCCCACGCTGAGACTCCTATGATTATTCACCGCACGAGGGCTGATAGAGTAGAGCGGCACGGATTTCGCAATCAAATAAAAGATGGAGCGCTTCACGGATTTGCGTGTCATCCTTTCGCAGGGGCCATGCTAATCTTCTCTGTATCGATCCAATTTTAGTATATGTGCCGCCGTGGTGAGCACAGACCAGCTAGCTCGCTCGAGGTATCTTTACCCTCGGGTCCCCGCGAGCTCTCACAGAGCTGGTAAGGGCCCAGTGAGCCATCTCATCCCATCGCATACCGTGCCGCACGGACCGCGTCGGTGATGAGGCCGGACGCGCATCCCTCCATTGATGCAACCGCTCACCGAGTTTGGGGGACAGGGGAACGTAGCGCGTCTTTTTTTAGACGTGCCCGATTCCACCGTGATGTACAGGAGCATCCTCTGGACATGAGGAAGCAGGTGTACACGCTTGCCGGTGGTACCTGGCGTACTGGCGCTGAAGGGGGCGTGGCCTCTACATTTTTTTAAGAAAGAAGAGTGGGCAGTAAAGAAGGGCTGGACAGCAAAGGCTCAGGGTGAAGGGAGTCTTACCGGACGCACTTTGGATCTCCACAAGATGGTGTATGGTCAGGGATTCTCTTCTTACTTCCTACACATGAGCGTGGAAGTTCTCCGGCTAATTATAATGTTGTTAAATGAGCAGGTGACACGGTTCTCCTCTCCCTGCTCTCAAGCTCCGAGTCTGACGATGGCCACGTACTTCTCATGAGTTCATCACATAGTGTAACGGAGCGGGGCTGCAACTGAACATCTCTAAGAAAGAGGAGATGGTGAGTGATTTTACGTCAAAACGCCTCCCACGCTGAGATTCCTATGATTATTCACCGCACGAGGGCTGATAGAGTAGAGGGGCACGGATATCTACATTTTTTTAAGAAAGAAGAGTGGGCAGTAAAGATGGGCTGGACAGCAAAGGCTCAGGGTGAAGGGAGTCTTACCGGACGCACTTTGGATCTCCACAAGATGGTGTATGGTCAGGGATTCTCTTCTTACTTCCTACACATGAGCGTGGAAGTTCTCCGGCTAATTATAATGTTGTTAAATGAGCAGGTGACACGGTTCTCCTCTCCCTGCTCTCAAGCTCCGAGTCTGACGATGGCCACGTACATCTCATGAGTTCATCACATGGTGTGACGGAGCGGGGCTGCAACTGAACATCTCTAAGACAGAGGAGATGGTGAGTGATTTTACGTCAAAACGCCTCCCACGCTGAGACTCCTATGATTATTCACCGCACGAGGGCTGATAGAGTAGAGCGGCACGGATTTCGCAATCAAATAAAAGATGGAGCGCTTCACGGATTTGCGTGTCATCCTTTCGCAGGGGCCATGCTAATCTTCTCTGTATCGATCCAATTTTAGTATATGTGCCGCCATGGCGAGCACAGAACAGCTAGCTCGCTCGAGGTATCTTTACCCTCGGGTCCCCGCGAGCTCTCACAGAGCTGGTAAGGGCCCAGTGAGCCATCTCATCCCATCGCATACCGTGCCGCACGGACCGCGTCGGTGATGAGGCCGGACGCGCATCCCTCCATTGATGCAACCGCTCACCGAGTTTGGGGGACAGGGGAACGTAGCGCGTCTTTTTTTAGACGTGCCCGATTCCACCGTGATGTACAGGAGCATCCTCTGGACATGAGGAAGCAGGTGTACACGCTTGCCGGTGGTACCTGGCGTACTGGCGCTGAAGGGGGCGTGGCCTCTACATTTTTTTAAGAAAGAAGAGTGGGCAGTAAAGAAGGGCTGGACAGCAAAGGCTCAGGGTGAAGGGAGTCTTATCGGACGCACTTTGGATCTCCACAAGATGGTGTATGGTCAGGGATTCTCTTCTTACTTCCTACACATGAGCGTGGAAGTTCTCCGGCTAATTTTAATGTTGTTAAATGAGCAGGTGACACGGTTCTCCTCTCCCTGCTCTCAAGCTCCGAGTCGGACGATGGCCACGTACATCTCATGAGTTCATCACATGGTGTGACGGAGCGGGGCTGCAACTGAACATCTCTAAGACAGAGGAGATGGTGAGTGATTTTACGTCAAAATGCCTCCCACGCTGAGACTCCTATGATTATTTACCGCACGAGGGCTGATAGAGTAGAGGGGCACGGATATCGCAATCAAATAAAAGATGGAGCACTTCACGGATTTGCGTGTCATCCTTTCGCAGGGGCCATGCTAATCTTCTCTGTATCGATCCAATTTTAGTATATGTGCCGCCGTGGCGAGCACAGAACAGCTGGCTCGCTCGAGGTATCTTTAGCCCTCGGGTCCCCGCGAGCTCTCACAGAGCTGGTCAGGGCCCAGTGAGCCATCTCATCCCATCGCATAACGTGCCGCACGGACCGCGTCGGTGCTGAGGCCGGACGCACATCCCTCCATTGATGCAACTGCTCACCGAGTTTGGGGGACAGTGGAACGTAGCGCGTCAATTTCTAGACGTGCCCGATTCCACCGTGATGTACAGGAGCATCCTCTGGAAATAAGGAAGCAGGTGTACACGCTTGCCGGTGGTACCTGGCGTACTGGCGCTGAAGGGGGCGTGGCCTCTTACCGGACGCACTTTGGATCTCCACAAGATGGTGTATGGTCAGGGATTCTCTTCTTACTTCCTACACATGAGCGTGGAAGTTCTCCGGCTAATTATAATGTTGTTAAATGAGCAGGTGACACGGTTCTCCTCTCCCTGCTCTCAAGCTCCGAGTCTGACGATGGTCACGTACATCTCATGAGTTCATCACACGGTGTGACGGAGCGGGGCTGCAACTGAACATCTCTAAGACAGAGGAGATGGTGAGTGATTTTACGTCAAAACGCCTCCCACGCTGAGACTCCTATGATTATTCACCGCACGAGGGCTGATAGAGTAGAGCGGCACGGATTTCGCAATCAAATAAAAGATGGAGCGCTTCACGGATTTGCGTGTCATCCTTTCGCAGGGGCCATGCTAATCTTCTCTGTATCGATCCAATTTTAGTATATGTGCCGCCGTGGCGAGCACAGAACAGCTAGCTCGCTCGAGGTATCTTTACCCTCGGGTCCCCGCGAGCTCTCACAGAGCTGGTAAGGGCCCAGTGAGCCATCTCATCCCATCGCATACCGTGCCGCACGGACCGCGTCGGTGATGAGGCCGGACGCGCATCCCTCCATTGATGCAACCGCTCACCGAGTTTGGGTGACAGGGGAACGTAGCGCGTCTTTTTTTAGACGTGCCCGATTCCACCGTGATGTACAGGAGCATCCTCTGGACATGAGGAAGCAGGTGTACACGCTTGCCGGTGGTACCTGGCGTACTGGCGCTGAAGGGGGCGTGGCCTCTACATTTTTTTAAGAAAGAAGAGTGGGCAGTAAAGAAGGGCTGGACAGCAAAGGCTCAGGGTGAAGGGAGTCTTACCGGACGCACTTTGGATCTCCACAAGATGGTGTATGGTCAGGGATTCTCTTCTTACTTCCTACACATGAGCGTGGAAGTTCTCCGGCTAATTATAATGTTGTTAAATGAGCAGGTGACACGGTTCTCCTCTCCCTGCTCTCAAGCTCCGAGTCTGACGATGGCCACGTACTTCTCATGAGTTCATCACATAGTGTAACGGAGCGGGGCTGCAACTGAACATCTCTAAGAAAGAGGAGATGGTGAGTGATTTTACGTCAAAACGCCTCCCACGCTGAGATTCCTATGATTATTCACCGCACGAGGGCTGATAGAGTAGAGGGGCACGGATATCTACATTTTTTTAAGAAAGAAGAGTGGGCAGTAAAGATGGGCTGGACAGCAAAGGCTCAGGGTGAAGGGAGTCTTACCGGACGCACTTTGGATCTCCACAAGATGGTGTATGGTCAGGGATTCTCTTCTTACTTCCTACACATGAGCGTGGAAGTTCTCCGGCTAATTATAATGTTGTTAAATGAGCAGGTGACACGGTTCTCCTCTCCCTGCTCTCAAGCTCCGAGTCTGACGATGGCCACGTACATCTCATGAGTTCATCACATGGTGTGACGGAGCGGGGCTGCAACTGAACATCTCTAAGACAGAGGAGATGGTGAGTGATTTTACGTCAAAACGCCTCCCACGCTGAGACTCCTATGATTATTCACCGCACGAGGGCTGATAGAGTAGAGCGGCACGGATTTCGCAATCAAATAAAAGATGGAGCGCTTCACGGATTTGCGTGTCATCCTTTCGCAGGGGCCATGCTAATCTTCTCTGTATCGATCCAATTTTAGTATATGTGCCGCCGTGGCGAGCACAGAACAGCTAGCTCGCTCGAGGTATCTTTACCCTCGGGTCCCCGCGAGCTCTCACAGAGCTGGTAAGGGCCCAGTGAGCCATCTCATCCCATCGCATACCGTGCCGCACGGACCGCGTCGGTGATGAGGCCGGACGCGCATCCCTCCATTGATGCGACCGCTCACCGAGTTTGGGGGACAGGGGAACGTAGCGCGTCTTTTTTTAGACGTGCCCGATTCCACCGTGATGTACAGGAGCATCCTCTGGACATGAGGAAGCAGGTGTACACGCTTGCCGGTGGTACCTGGCGTACTGGCGCTGAAGGGGGCGTGGCCTCTTACCGGACGCACTTTGGATCTCCACAAGATGGTGTATGGTCAGGGATTCTCTTCTTACTTCCTACACATGAGCGTGGAAGTTCTCCGGCTAATTATAATGTTGTTAAATGAGCAGGTGACACGGTTCTCCTCTCCCTGCTCTCAAGCTCCGAGTCTGACGATGGCCACGTACATCTCATGAGTTCATCACATGGTGTGACGGAGCGGGGCTGCAACTGAACATCTCTAAGACAGAGGAGATGGTGAGTGATTTTACGTCAAAACGCCTCCCACGCTGAGACTCCTATGATTATTCACCGCACGAGGGCTGATAGAGTAGAGCGGCACGGATTTCGCAATCAAATAAAAGATGGAGCGCTTCACGGATTTGCGTGTCATCCTTTCGCAGGGGCCATGCTAATCTTCTCTGTATCGATCCAATTTTAGTATATGTGCCACCGTGGCGAGCACAGAACAGCTAGCTCGCTCGAGGTATCTTTACCCTCGGGTCCCCGCGAGCTCTCACAGAGCTGGTAAGGGCCCAGTGAGCCATCTCATCCCATCGCATACCGTGCCGCACGGACCGCGTCGGTGATGAGGCCGGACGCGCATCCCTCCATTGATGCAACCGCTCACCGAGTTTGGGGGACAGGGGAACGTAGCGCGTCTTTTTTTAGACGTGCCCAATTCCACCGTGATGTACAGGAGCATCCTCTGGACATGAGGAAGCAGGTGTACACGCTTGCCGGTGGTACCTGGCGTACTGGCGCTGAAGGGGGCGTGGCCTCTTACCGGACGCACTTTGGATCTCCACAAGATGGTGTATGGTCAGGGATTCTCTTCTTACTTCCTACACATGAGCGTGGAAGTTCTCCGGCTAAATATAATGTTGTTAAATGAGCAGGTGACACGGTTCTCCTCTCCCTGCTCTCAAGCTCCGAGTCTGACGATGGCCACGTACATCTCATGAGTTCATCACATGGTGTGACGGAGCGGGGCTGCAACTGAACATCTCTAAGACAGAGGAGATGGTGAGTGATTTTACGTCAAAACGCCTCCCACGCTGAGACTCCTATGATTATTCACCGCACGAGGGCTGATAGAGTAGAGCGGCACGGATTTCGCAATCAAATAAAAGATGGAGCGCTTCACGGATTTGTGTGTCATCCTTTCGCAGGGGCCATGCTAATCTTCTCTGTATCGATCCAATTTTAGTATATGTGCCGCCGTGGCGAGCACAGAACAGCTAGCTCGCTCGAGGTATCTTTACCCTCGGGTCCCCGCGAGCTCTCACAGAGCTGGTAAGGGCCCAGTGAGCCATCTCATCCCATCGCATACCGTGCCGCACGGACCGCGTCGGTGATGAGGCCGGACGCGCATCCCTCCATTGATGCAACCGCTCACCGAGTTTGGGGGACAGGGGAACGTAGCGCGTCTTTTTTTAGACGTGCCCGATTCCACCGTGATGTACAGGAGCATCCTCTGGACATGAGGAAGCAGGTGTACACGCTTGCCGGTGGTACCTGGCGTACTGGCGCTGAAGGGGGCGTGGCCTCTACATTTTTTTAAGAAAGAAGAGTGGGCAGTAAAGAAGGGCTGGACAGCAAAGGCTCAGGGTGAAGGGAGTCTTACCGGACGCACTTTGGATCTCCACAAGATGGTGTATGGTCAGGGATTCTCTTCTTACTTCCTACACATGAGCGTGGAAGTTCTCCGGCTAATTATAATGTTGTTAAATGAGCAGGTGACACGGTTCTCCTCTCCCTGCTCTCAAGCTCCGAGTCTGACGATGGCCACGTACTTCTCATGAGTTCATCACATAGTGTAACGGAGCAGGGCTGCAACTGTACATCTCTAAGAAAGAGGAGATGATGAGAGATTTTACGTCAAAACGCCTCCCACGCTGAGACTCCTATGATTATTCACCGCACGAGGGCTGATAGAGTAGACGGGGCACGGATATCGCAATCAAATAAAAGATGGAGCGCTTCACGGATTTGCGTGTCATCCTTTCGCAGGGGCCATGCTAATCTTCTCTGTATCGATCCAATTTTAGTATATGTGCCGCCGTGGCGAGCACAGAACAGCTGGCTCGCTCGAGGTATCTTTACCCCTCGGGTCCCCGCGAGCTCTCACAGAGCTGGTCAGGGCCCAGTGAGCCATCTCATCCCATCGCATACCGTGCCGCACGGACCGCGTCGGTGCTGAGGCCGGACGCACATCCCTCCATTGATGCAACTGCTCACCGAGTTTGGGGGACAGTGGAACGTAGCGCGTCAATTTCTAGACGTGCCCGATTCCACCGTGATGTACAGGAGCATCCTCTGGAAATAAGGAAGCAGGTGTACACGCTTGCCGGTGGTACCTGGCGTACTGGCGCTGAAGGGGGCGTGGCCTCTTACCGGACGCACTTTGGATCTCCACAAGATGGTGTATGGTCAGGGATTCTCTTCTTACTTCCTACACATGAGCGTGGAAGTTCTCCGGCTAATTATAATGTTGTTAAATGAGCAGGTGACACGGTTCTCCTCTCCCTGCTCTCAAGCTCCGAGTCTGACGATGGCCACGTACATCTCATGAGTTCATCACATGGTGTGACGGAGCGGGGCTGCAACTGAACATCTCTAAGACAGAGGAGATGGTGAGTGATTTTACGTCAAAACGCCTCCCACGCTGAGACTCCTATGATTATTCACCGCACGAGGGCTGATAGAGTAGAGCGGCACGGATTTCGCAATCAAATAAAAGATGGAGCGCTTCACGGATTTGCGTGTCATCCTTTCGCAGGGGCCATGCTAATCTTCTCTGTATCGATCCAATTTTAGTATATGTGCCGCCGTGGCGAGCACAGAACAGTTAGCTCGCTCGAGGTATCTTTACCCTCGGGTCCCCGCGAGCTCTCACAGAGCTGGTAAGGGCCCAGTGAGCCATCTCATCCCATCGCATACCGTGCCGCACGGACCGCGTCGGTGATGAGGCCGGACGCGCATCCCTCCATTGATGCAACCGCTCACCGAGTTTGGGGGACAGGGGAACGTAGCGCGTCTTTTTTTAGACGTGCCCGATTCCACCGTGATGTACAGGAGCATCCTCTGGACATGAGGAAGCAGGTGTACACGCTTGCCGGTGGTACCTGGCGTACTGGCGCTGAAGGGGGCGTGGCCTCTACATTTTTTTAAGAAAGAAGAGTGGGCAGTAAAGAAGGGCTGGACAGCAAAGGCTCAGGGTGAAGGGAGTCTTACCGGACGCACTTTGGATCTCCACAAGATGGTGTATGGTCAGGGATTCTCTTCTTACTTCCTTCACATGAGCGTGGTAGTTCTCCGGCTAATTATAATGTTGTTAAATGAGCAGGTGACACGGTTCTCCTCTCCCTGCTCTCAAGCTCCGAGTCTGACGATGGCCACGTACAGCTCATGAGTTCATCACATGGTGTGACGGAGCGGGGCTGCAACTGAACATCTCTAAGACAGAGGAGATGGTGAGTGATTTTACGTCAAAACGCCTCACACGCTGAGACTCCTATGATTATTCACCGCACGAGGGCTGCTGAGACTCCTATGATTATTCACCGCACGAGGGCTGATAGAGTAGAGCGGCACGGATTTCGCAATCAAATAAAAGATGGAGCGCTTCACGGATTTGCGTGTCATCCTTTCGCAGGGGCCATGCTAATCTTCTCTGTATCGATCCAATTTTAGTATATGTGCCGCCGTGGCGAGTACAGAACAGCTAGCGCGCTCGAGGTATCTTTAGCCCTCGGGTCCCCGCGAGCTCTCACAGAGCTGGTAAGGGCCCAGTGAGCCATCTCGTCCCATCGCATACCTTGCCGCACGGACCGCGTCGGTGCTGAGGACGGACGCACATCGCTCCATTGATGCAACCGCTCACCGAGTTTGGGGGACAGGGGAACGTAGCGCGTCTTTTTTTAGACGTGCCCGATTCCACCGTGATGTACAGGAGCATCCTCTGGACATGAGGAAGCAGGTGTACACGCTTGCCGGTGGTACCTGGCGTACTGGCGCTGAAGGGGGCGTGGCCTCTACATTTTTTTAAGAAAGAAGAGTGGGCAGTAAAGAAGGGCTGGACAGCAAAGGCTCAGGGTGAAGGGAGTCTTACCGGACGCACTTTGGATCTCCACAAGATGGTGTATGGTCAGGGATTCTCTTCTTACTTCCTACACATGAGCGTGGAAGTTCTCCGGCTAATTTTAATGTTGTT
This sequence comes from Carassius carassius, assembly GCF_963082965.1. Lineage (NCBI taxonomy): Eukaryota > Metazoa > Chordata > Actinopteri > Cypriniformes > Cyprinidae > Carassius > Carassius carassius. The sequence continues at coordinate 26,120,351 of NC_081795.1, forward strand.
AAATGAGCAGGTGACACGGTTCTCCTCTCCCTGCTCTCAAGCTCCGAGTCTGACGATGGCCACGTACATCTCATGAGTTCATCACATGGTGTGACGGAGCGGGGCTGCAACTGAACATCTCTAAGACAGAGGAGATGGTGAGTGATTTTACGTCAAAACGCCTCCCACGCTGAGACTCCTATGATTATTCACCGCACGAGGGCTGATAGAGTAGAGGGGCACGGATATCGCAATCAAATAAAAGATGGAGCGCTTCACGGATTTGCGTGTCATCCTTTCGCAGGGGCCATGCTAATCTTCTCTGTATCGATCCAATTTTAGTATATGTGCCGCCGTGGCGAGCACAGAACAGCTGGCTCGCTCGAGGTATCTTTAGCCCTCGGGTCCCCGCGAGCTCTCACAGAGCTGGTCAGGGCCCAGTGAGCCATCTCATCCCATCGCATAACGTGCCGCACGGACCGCGTCGGTGCTGAGGCCGGACGCACATCCCTCCATTGATGCAACTGCTCACCGAGTTTGGGGGACAGTGGAACGTAGCGCGTCAATTTCTAGACGTGCCCGATTCCACCGTGATGTACAGGAGCATCCTCTGGAAATAAGGAAGCAGGTGTACACGCTTGCCGGTGGTACCTGGCGTACTGGCGCTGAAGGGGGCGTGGCCTCTTACCGGACGCACTTTGGATCTCCACAAGATGGTGTATGGTCAGGGATTCTCTTCTTACTTCCTACACATGAGCGTGGAAGTTCTCCGGCTAATTATAATGTTGTTAAATGAGCAGGTGACACGGTTCTCCTCTCCCTGCTCTCAAGCTCCGAGTCTGACGATGGCCACGTACATCTCATGAGTTCATCACATGGTGTGACGGAGCGGGGCTGCAACTGAACATCTCTAAGACAGAGGAGATGGTGAGTGATTTTACGTCAAAACGCCTCCCACGCTGAGACTCCTATGATTATTCACCGCACGAGGGCTGATAGAGTAGAGGGGCACGGATATCGCAATCAAATAAAAGATGGAGCGCTTCACGGATTTGCGTGTCATCCTTTCGCAGGGGCCATGCTAATCTTCTCTGTATCGATCCAATTTTAGTATATGTGCCGCCGTGGCGAGCACAGAACAGCTGGCTCGCTCGAGGTATCTTTAGCCCTCGGGTCCCCGCGAGCTCTCACAGAGCTGGTCAGGGCCCAGTGAGCCATCTCATCCCATCGCATAACGTGCCGCACGGACCGCGTCGGTGCTGAGGCCGGACGCACATCCCTCCATTGATGCAACTGCTCACCGAGTTTGGGGGACAGTGGAACGTAGCGCGTCTTTTTTTAGACATGCCCGATTCCACCGTGATGTACAGGAGCATCCTCTGGACATGAGGAAGCAGGTGTACACGCTTGCCGGTGGTACCTGGCGTACTGGCGCTGAAGGGGGCGTGGCCTCTTACCGGACGCACTTTGGATCTCCACAAGATGGTGTATGGTCAGGGATTCTCTTCTTACTTCCTACACATGAGCGTGGAAGTTCTCCGGCTAATTATAATGTTGTTAAATGAGCAGGTGACACGGTTCTCCTCTCCCTGCTCTCAAGCTCCGAGTCTGACGATGGCCACGTACATCTCATGAGTTCATCACATGGTGTGACGGAGCGGGGCTGCAACTGAACATCTCTAAGACAGAGGAGATGGTGAGTGATTTTACGTCAAAACGCCTCCCACGCTGAGACTCCTATGATTATTCACCGCACGAGGGCTGATAGAGTAGAGCGGCACGGATTTCGCAATCAAATAAAAGATGGAGCGCTTCACGGATTTGCGTGTCATCCTTTCGCAGGGGCCATGCTAATCTTCTCTGTATCGATCCAATTTTAGTATATGTGCCGCCGTGGCGAGCACAGAACAGCTAGCTCGCTCGAGGTATCTTTACCCTCGGGTCCCCGCGAGCTCTCACAGAGCTGGTAAGGGCCCAGTGAGCCATCTCATCCCATCGCATACCGTGCCGCACGGACCGCGTCGGTGATGAGGCCGGACGCGCATCCCTCCATTGATGCAACCGCTCACCGAGTTTGGGGGACAGGGGAACGTAGCGCGTCTTTTTTTAGACGTGCCCGATTCCACCGTGATGTACAGGAGCATCCTCTGGACATGAGGAAGCAGGTGTACACGCTTGCCGGTGGTACCTGGCGTACTGGCGCTGAAGGGGGCGTGGCCTCTACATTTTTTTAAGAAAGAAGAGTGGGCAGTAAAGAAGGGCTGGACAGCAAAGGCTCAGGGTGAAGGGAGTCTTACCGGACGCACTTTGGATCTCCACAAGATGGTGTATGGTCAGGGATTCTCTTCTTACTTCCTACACATGAGCGTGGAAGTTCTCCGGCTAATTATAATGTTGTTAAATGAGCAGGTGACACGGTTCTCCTCTCCCTGCTCTCAAGCTCCGAGTCTGACGATGGCCACGTACTTCTCATGAGTTCATCACATAGTGTAACGGAGCGGGGCTGCAACTGAACATCTCTAAGAAAGAGGAGATGGTGAGTGATTTTACGTCAAAACGCCTCCCACGCTGAGATTCCTATGATTATTCACCGCACGAGGGCTGATAGAGTAGAGGGGCACGGATATCTACATTTTTTTAAGAAAGAAGAGTGGGCAGTAAAGATGGGCTGGACAGCAAAGGCTCAGGGTGAAGGGAGTCTTACCGGACGCACTTTGGATCTCCACAAGATGGTGTATGGTCAGGGATTCTCTTCTTACTTCCTACACATGAGCGTGGAAGTTCTCCGGCTAATTATAATGTTGTTAAATGAGCAGGTGACACGGTTCTCCTCTCCCTGCTCTCAAGCTCCGAGTCTGATGATGGCCACGTACATCTCATGAGTTCATCACATGGTGTGACGGAGCGGGGCTGCAACTGAACATCTCTAAGACAGAGGAGATGGTGAGTGATTTTACGTCAAAACGCCTCCCACGCTGAGACTCCTATGATTATTCACCGCACGAGGGCTGATAGAGTAGAGCGGCACGGATTTCGCAATCAAATAAAAGATGGAGCGCTTCACGGATTTGCGTGTCATCCTTTTGCAGGGGCCATGCTAATCTTCTCTGTATCGATCCAATTTTAGTATATGTGCCGCCGTGGCGAGCACAGAACAGCTAGCTCGCTCGAGGTATCTTTACCCTCGGAGTCCCCGCGAGCTCTCACAGAGCTGGTAAGGGCCCAGTGAGCCATCTCATCCCATCGCATACCGTGCCGCACGGACCGCGTCGGTGATGAGGCCGGACGCGCATCCCTCCATTGATGCAACCGCTCACCGAGTTTGGGGGACAGGGGAACGTAGCGCGTCTTTTTTTAGACGTGCCCGATTCCACCGTGATGTACAGGAGCATCCTCTGGACATGAGGAAGCAGGTGTACACGCTTGCCGGTGGTACCTGGCGTACTGGCGCTGAAGGGGGCGTGATCTCTACATTTTTTTAAGAAAGAAGAGTGGGCAGTAAAGAAGGGCTGGACAGCAAAGGCTCAGGGTGAAGGGAGTCTTACCGGACGCACTTTGGATCTCCACAAGATGGTGTATGGTCAGGGATTCTCTTCTTACTTCCTACACATGAGCGTGGAAGTTCTCCGGCTAACTATAATGTTGTTAAATGAGCAGGTGACATGGTTTTCCTCTCCCTGCTCTCAAGCTCCGAGTCTGACGATGGCCACGTACATCTCATGAGTTCATCACATGGTGTGACGGAGCGGGGCTGCAACTGAACATCTCTAAGACAGAGGAGATGGTGAGTGATTTTACGTCAAAACGCCTCCCACGCTGAGACTCCTATGATTATTCACCGCACGAGGGCTGATAGAGTAGAGCGGCACGGATTTCGCAATCAAATAAAAGATGGAGCGCTTCACGGATTTGCGTGTCATCCTTTCGCAGGGGCCATGCTAATCTTCTCTGTATCGATCCAATTTTAGTATATGTGCCGCCGTGGCGAGCACAGAACAGCTAGCTCGCTCGAGGTATCTTTACCCTCGGGTCCCCGCGAGCTCTCACAGAGCTGGTAAGGGCCCAGTGAGCCATCTCATCCCATCGCATACCGTGCCGCACGGACCGCGTCGGTGATGAGGCCGGACGCGCATCCCTCCATTGATGCAACCGCTCACCGAGTTTGGGGGACAGGGGAACGTAGCGCGTCTTTTTTTAGACGTGCCCGATTCCACCGTGATGTACAGGAGCATCCTCTGGACATGAGGAAGCAGGTGTACACGCTTGCCGGTGGTACCTGGCGTACTGGCGCTGAAGGGGGCGTGGCCTCTACATTTTTTTAAGAAAGAAGAGTGGGCAGTAAAGAAGGGCTGGACAGCAAAGGCTCAGGGTGAAGGGAGTCTTATCGGACGCACTTTGGATCTCCACAAGATGGTGTATGGTCAGGGATTCTCTTCTTACTTCCTACACATGAGCGTGGAAGTTCTCCGGCTAATTTTAATGTTGTTAAATGAGCAGGTGACACGGTTCTCCTCTCCCTGCTCTCAAGCTCCGAGTCTGACGATGGCCACGTACATCTCATGAGTTCATCACATGGTGTGACGGAGCGGGGCTGCAACTGAACATCTCTAAGACAGAGGAGATGGTGAGTGATTTTACGTCAAAACGCCTCCCACGCTGAGACTCCTATGATTATTCACCGCACGAGGGCTGATAGAGTAGAGGGGCACGGATATCGCAATCAAATAAAAGATGGAGCGCTTCACGGATTTGCGTGTCATCCTTTCGCAGGGGCCATGCTAATCTTCTCTGTATCGATCCAATTTTAGTATATGTGCCGCCGTGGCGAGCACAGAACAGCTGGCTCGCTCGAGGTATCTTTAGCCCTGGGGTCCCCGCAAGCTCTCACAGAGCTGGTCAGGGCCCAGTGAGCCATCTCATCCCATCGCATAACGTGCCGCACGGACCGCGTCGGTGCTGAGGCCGGACGCACATCCCTCCATTGATGCAACTGCTCACCGAGTTTGGGGGACAGTGGAACGTAGCGCGTCAATTTCTAGACGTGCCCGATTCCACCGTGATGTACAGGAGCATCCTCTGGAAATAAGGAAGCAGGTGTACACGCTTGCCGGTGGTACCTGGCGTACTGGCGCTGAAGGGGGCGTGGCCTCTTACCGGACGCACTTTGGATCTCCACAAGATGGTGTATGGTCAGGGATTCTCTTCTTACTTCCTACACATGAGCGTGGAAGTTCTCCGGCTAATTATAATGTTGTTAAATAAGCAGGTGACACGGTTCTCCTCTCCCTGCTCTCAAGCTCCGAGTCTGACGATGGCCACGTACATCTCATGAGTTCATCACATGGTGTGACGGAGCGGGGCTGCAACTGAACATCTCTAAGACAGAGGAGATGGTGAGTGATTTTACGTCAAAACGCCTCCCACGCTGAGACTCCTATGATTATTCACCGCACGAGGGCTGATAGAGTAGAGCGGCACGGATTTCGCAATCAAATAAAAGATGGAGCGCTTCACGGATTTGCGTGTCATCCTTTCGCAGGGGCCATGCTAATCTTCTCTGTATCGATCCAATTTTAGTATATGTGCCGCCGTGGCGAGCACAGAACAGCTAGCTCGCTCGAGGTATCTTTACCCTCGGGTCCCCGCGAGCTCTCACAGAGCTGGTAAGGGCCCAGTGAGCCATCTCATCCCATCGCATACCGTGCCGCACGGACCGCGTCGGTGATGAGGCCGGACGCGCATCCCTCCATTGATGCAACCGCTCACCGAGTTTGGGGGACAGGGGAACGTAGCGCGTCTTTTTTTAGACGTGCCCGATTCCACCGTGATGTACAGGAGCATCCTCTGGACATGAGGAAGCAGGTGTACACGCTTGCCGGTGGTACCTGGCGTACTGGCGCTGAAGGGGGCGTGGCCTCTACATTTTTTTAAGAAAGAAGAGTGGGCAGTAAAGAAGGGCTGGACAGCAAAGGCTCAGGGTGAAGGGAGTCTTACCGGACGCACTTTGGATCTCCACAAGATGGTGTATGGTCAGGGATTCTCTTCTTACTTCCTACACATGAGCGTGGAAGTTCTCCGGCTAATTATAATGTTGTTAAATGAGCAGGTGACATGGTTCTCCTCTCCCTGCTCTCAAGCTCCGAGTCTGACGATGGCCACGTACTTCTCATGAGTTCATCACATAGTGTAACGGAGCGGGGCTGCAACTGAACATCTCTAAGAAAGAGGAGATGGTGAGTGATTTTACGTCAAAACGCCTCCCACGCTGAGATTCCTATGATTATTCACCGCACGAGGGCTGATAGAGTAGAGGGGCACGGATATCTACATTTTTTTAAGAAAGAAGAGTGGGCAGTAAAGATGGGCTGGACAGCAAAGGCTCAGGGTGAAGGGAGTCTTACCGGACGCACTTTGGATCTCCACAAGATGGTGTATGGTCAGGGATTCTCTTCTTACTTCCTACACATGAGCGTGGAAGTTCTCCGGCTAATTATAATGTTGTTAAATGAGCAGGTGACACGGTTCTCCTCTCCCTGCTCTCAAGCTCCGAGTCTGACGATGGCCACGTACATCTCATGAGTTCATCACATGGTGTGACGGAGCGGGGCTGCAACTGAACATCTCTAAGACAGAGGAGATGGTGAGTGATTTTACGTCAAAACGCCTCCCACGCTGAGACTCCTATGATTATTCACCGCACGAGGGCTGATAGAGTAGAGCGGCACGGATTTCGCAATCAAATAAAAGATGGAGCGCTTCACGGATTTGCGTGTCATCCTTTCGCAGGGGCCATGCTAATCTTCTCTGTATCGATCCAATTTTAGTATATGTGCCGCCGTGGCGAGCACAGAACAGCTAGCTCGCTCGAGGTATCTTTACCCTCGGGTCCCCGCGAGCTCTCACAGAGCTGGTAAGGGCCCAGTGAGCCATCTCATCCCATCGCATACCGTGCCGCACGGACCGCGTCGGTGATGAGGCCGGACGCGCATCCCTCCATTGATGCAACCGCTCACCGAGTTTGGGGGACAGGGGAACGTAGCGCGTCTTTTTTTAGACGTGCCCGATTCCACCGTGATGTACAGGAGCATCCTCTGGACATGAGGAAGCAGGTGTACACGCTTGCCGGTGGTACCTGGCGTACTGGCGCTGAAGGGGGCGTGGCCTCTACATTTTTTTAAGAAAGAAGAGTGGGCAGTAAAGAAGGGCTGGACAGCAAAGGCTCAGGGTGAAGGGAGTCTTACCGGACGCACTTTGGATCTCCACAAGATGGTGTATGGTCAGGGATTCTCTTCTTACTTCCTACACATGAGCGTGGAAGTTCTCCGGCTAATTATAATGTTGTTAAATGAGCAGGTGACCCGGTTCTCCTCTCCCTGCTCTCAAGCTCCGAGTCTGACGATAGCCACGTACTTCTCATGAGTTCATCACATAGTGTAACGGAGCGGGGCTGCAACTGAACATCTCTAAGAAAGAGGAGATGGTGAGTGATTTTACGTCAAAACGCCTCCCACGCTGAGATTCCTATGATTATTCACCGCACGAGGGCTGATAGAGTAGAGGGGCACGGATATCTACATTTTTTTAAGAAAGAAGAGTGGGCAGTAAAGATGGGCTGGACAGCAAAGGCTCAGGGTGAAGGGAGTCTTACCGGACGCACTTTGGATCTCCACAAGATGGTGTATGGTCAGGGATTCTCTTCTTACTTCCTACACATGAGCGTGGAAGTTCTCCGGCTAATTATAATGTTGTTAAATGAGCAGGTGACACGGTTCTCCTCTCCCTGCTCTCAAGCTCCGAGTCTGACGATGGCCACGTACATCTCATGAGTTCATCACATGGTGTGACGGAGCGGGGCTGCAACTGAACATCTCTAAGACAGAGGAGATGGTGAGTGATTTTACGTCAAAACGCCTCCCACGCTGAGACTCCTATGATTATTCACCGCACGAGGGCTGATAGAGTAGAGCGGCACGGATTTCGCAATCAAATAAAAGATGGAGCACTTCACGGATTTGCGTGTCATCCTTTCGCAGGGGCCATGCTAATCTTCTCTGTATCGATCCAATTTTAGTATATGTGCCGCCGTGGCGAGCACAGAACAGCTAGCTCGCTCGAGGTATCTTTACCCTCGGGTCCCCGCGAGCTCTCACAGAGCTGGTAAGGGCCCAGTGAGCCATCTCATCCCATCGCATACCGTGCCGCACGGACCGCGTCGGTGATGAGGCCGGACGCGCATCCCTCCATTGATGCAACCGCTCACCGAGTTTGGGGGACAGGGGAACGTAGCGCGTCTTTTTTTAGACGTGCCCGATTCCACCGTGATGTACAGGAGCATCCTCTGGACATGAGGAAGCAGGTGTACACGCTTGCCGGTGGTACCTGGCGTACTGGCGTTGAAGGGGGCGTGGCCTCTACATTTTTTTAAGAAAGAAGAGTGGGCAGTAAAGAAGGGCTGGACAGCAAAGGCTCAGGGTGAAGGGAGTCTTACCGGACGCACTTTGGATCTCCACAAGATGGTGTATGGTCAGGGATTCTCTTCTTACTTCCTACACATGAGCGTGGAAGTTCTCCGGCTAATTATAATGTTGTTAAATGAGCAGGTGACACGGTTCTCCTCTCCCTGCTCTCAAGCTCCGAGTCTGACGATGGCCACGTACTTCTCATGAGTTCATCACATAGTGTAACGGAGCGGGGCTGCAACTGAACATCTCTAAGAAAGAGGAGATGGTGAGTGATTTTACGTCAAAACGCCTCCCACGCTAAGATTCCTATGATTATTCACCGCACGAGGGCTGATAGAGTAGAGGGGCACGGATATCTACATTTTTTTAAGAAAGAAGAGTGGGCAGTAAAGATGGGCTGGACAGCAAAGGCTCAGGGTGAAGGGAGTCTTACCGGACGCACTTTGGATCTCCACAAGATGGTGTATGGTCAGGGATTCTCTTCTTACTTCCTACACATGAGCGTGGAAGTTCTCCGGCTAATTATAATGTTGTTAAATGAGCAGGTGACACGGTTCTCCTCTCCCTGCTCTCAAGCTCCGAGTCTGACGATGGCCACGTACATCTCATGAGTTCATCACATGGTGTGACGGAGCGGGGCTGCAACTGAACATCTCTAAGACAGAGGAGATGGTGAGTGATTTTACGTCAAAACGCCTCCCACGCTGAGACTCCTATGATTATTCACCGCACGAGGGCTGATAGAGTAGAGCGGCACGGATTTCGCAATCAAATAAAAGATGGAGCGCTTCACGGATTTGCGTGTCATCCTTTCGCAGGGGCCATGCTAATCTTCTCTGTATCGATCCAATTTTAGTATATGTGCCGCCGTGGCGAGCACAGAACAGCTAGCTCGCTCGAGGTATCTTTACCCTCGGGTCCCCGCGAGCTCTCACAGAGCTGGTAAGGGCCCAGTGAGCCATCTCATCCCATCGCATACCGTGCCGCACGGACCGCGTCGGTGATGAGGCCGGACGCGCATCCCTCCATTGATGCAACCGCTCACCGAGTTTGGGGGACAGGGGAACATAGCGCGTCTTTTTTTAGACGTGCCCGATTCCACCGTGATGTACAGGAGCATCCTCTGGACATGAGGAAGCAGGTGTACACGCTTGCCGGTGGTACCTGGCGTACTGGCGCTGAAGGGGGCGTGGCCTCTACATTTTTTTAAGAAAGAAGAGTGGGCAGTAAAGAAGGGCTGGACAGCAAAGGCTCAGGGTGAAGGGAGTCTTACCGGACGCACTTTGGATCTCCACAAGATGGTGTATGGTCAGGGATTCTCTTCTTACTTCCTACACATGAGCGTGGAAGTTCTCCGGTTAATTATAATGTTGTTAAATGAGCAGGTGACACGGTTCTCCTCTCCCTGCTCTCAAGCTCCGAGTCTGACGATGGCCACGTACATCTCATGAGTTCATCACATGGTGTGACGGAGCGGGGCTGCAACTGAACATCTCTAAGACAGAGGAGATGGTGAGTGATTTTACGTCAAAACGCCTCCCACGCTGAGACTCCTATGATTATTCACCGCACGAGGGCTGATAGAGTAGAGGGGCACGGATATCGCAATCAAATAAAAGATGGAGCGCTTCACGGATTTGCGTGTCATCCTTTCGCAGGGGCCATGCTAATCTTCTCTGTATCGATCCAATTTTAGTATATGTGCCGCCGTGGCGAGCACAGAACAGCTGGCTCGCTCGAGGTATCTTTAGCCCTCGGGTCCCCGCGAGCTCTCACAGAGCTGGTCAGGGCCCAGTGAGCCATCTCATCCCATCGCATAACGTGCCGCACGGACCGCGTCGGTGCTGAGGCCGGACGCACATCCCTCCATTGATGCAACTGCTCACCGAGTTTGGGGGACAGTGGAACGTAGCGCGTCAATTTCTAGACGTGCCCGATTCCACCGTGATGTACAGGAGCATCCTCTGGAAATAAGGAAGCAGGTGTACACGCTTGCCGGTGGTACCTGGCGTACTGGCGCTGAAGGGGGCGTGGCCTCTTACCGGACGCACTTTGGATCTCCACAAGATGGTGTATGGTCAGGGATTCTCTTCTTACTTCCTACACATGAGCGTGGAAGTTCTCCGGCTAATTATAATGTTGTTAAATGAGCAGGTGACACGGTTCTCCTCTCCCTGCTCTCAAGCTCCGAGTCTGACTATGGCCACGTACTTCTCATGAGTTCATCACATAGTGTAACGGAGCGGGGCTGCAACTGAACATCTCTAAGACAGAGGAGATGGTGAGTGATTTTACGTCAAAACGCCTCCCACGCTGAGACTCCTATGATTATTCACCGCACGAGGGCTGATAGAGTAGAGCGGCACGGATTTCGCAATCAAATAAAAGACGGAGCGCTTCACGGATTTGCGTGTCATCCTTTCGCAGGGGCCATGCTAATCTTCTCTGTATCGATCCAATTTTAGTATATGTGCCGCCGTGGCGAGCACAGAACAGCTAGCTCGCTCGAGGTATCTTTACCCTCGGGTCCCCGCGAGCTCTCACAGAGCTGGTAAGGGCCCAGTGAGCCATCTCATCCCATCGCATACCGTGCCGCACGGACCGCGTCGGTGATGAGGCCGGACGCGCATCCCTCCATTGATGCAACCGCTCACCGAGTTTGGGGGACAGGGGAACGTAGCGCGTCTTTTTTTAGACGTGCCCGATTCCACCGTGATGTACAGGAGCATCCTCTGGACATGAGGAAGCAGGTGTACACGCTTGCCGGTGGTACCTGGCGTACTGGCGCTGAAGGGGGCGTGGCCTCTACATTTTTTTAAGAAAGAAGAGTGGGCAGTAAAGAAGGGCTGGACAGCAAAGGCTCAGGGTGAAGGGAGTCTTACCGGACGCACTTTGGATCTCCACAAGATGGTGTATGGTCAGGGATTCTCTTCTTACTTCCTACACATGAGCGTGGAAGTTCTCCGGCTAATTATAATGTTGTTAAATGAGCAGGTGACACGGTTCTCCTCTCCCTGCTCTCAAGCTCCGAGTCTGACGATGGCCACGTACATCTCATGAGTTCATCACATGGTGTGACGGAGCGGGGCTGCAACTGAACATCTCTAAGACAGCGGAGATGGTGAGTGATTTTACGTCAAAACGCCTCCCACGCTGAGACTCCTATGATTATTCACCGCACGAGGGCTGATAGAGTAGAGGGGCACGGATATCGCAATCAAATAAAAGACGGAGCGCTTCACGGATTTGCGTGTCATCCTTTCGCAGGGGCCATGCTAATCTTCTCTGTATCGATCCAATTTTAGTATATGTGCCGCCGTGGCGAGCACAGAACAGCTAGCTCGCTCGAGGTATCTTTACCCTCGGGTCCCCGCGAGCTCTCACAGAGCTGGTAAGGGCCCAGTGAGCCATCTCATCCCATCGCATACCGTGCCGCACGGACCGCGTCGGTGATGAGGCCGGACGCGCATCCCTTGCATCCCATTGATGCAACCGCTCACCGAGTTTGGGGGACAGGGGAACGTAGCGCGTCTTTTTTTAGACGTGCCCGATTCCACCGTGATGTACAGGAGCATCCTCTGGACATGAGGAAGCAGGTGTACACGCTTGCCGGTGGTACCTGGCGTACTGGCGCTGAAGGGGGCGTGGCCTCTACATTTTTTTAAGAAAGAAGAGTGGGCAGTAAAGAAGGGCTGGACAGCAAAGGCTCAGGGTGAAGGGAGTCTTACCGGACGCACTTTGGATCTCCACAAGATGGTGTATGGTCAGGGATTCTCTTCTTACTTCCTACACATGAGCGTGGAAGTTCTCCGGCTAATTATAATGTTGTTAAATGAGCAGGTGACACGGTTCTCCTCTCCCTGCTCTCAAGCTCCGAGTCTGACGATGGCCACGTACTTCTCATGAGTTCATCACATAGTGTAACGGAGCGGGGCTGCAACTGAACATCTCTAAGAAAGAGGAGATGGTGAGTGATTTTACGTCAAAACGCCTCCCACGCTGAGATTCCTATGATTATTCACCGCACGAGGGCTGATAGAGTAGAGGGGCACGGATATCTACATTTTTTTAAGAAAGAAGAGTGGGCAGTAAAGATGGGCTGGACAGCAAAGGCTCAGGGTGAAGGGAGTCTTACCGGACGCACTTTGGATCTCCACAAGATGGTGTATGGTCAGGGATTCTCTTCTTACTTCCTACACATGAGCGTGGAAGTTCTCCGGCTAATTATAATGTTGTTAAATGAGCAGGTGACACGGTTCTCCTCTCCCTGCTCTCAAGCTCCGAGTCTGACGATGGCCACGTACATCTCATGAGTTCATCACATGGTGTGACGGAGCGGGGCTGCAACTGAACATCTCTAAGAAAGAGGAGATGGTGAGTGATTTTACGTCAAAACGCCTCCCACGCTGAGATTCCTATGATTATTCACCGCACGAGGGCTGATAGAGTAGAGGGGCACGGATATCTACATTTTTTTAAGAAAGAAGAGTGGGCAGTAAAGAAGGGCTGGACAGCAAAGGCTCAGGGTGAAGGGAGTCTTACCGGACGCACTTTGGATCTCCACAAGATGGTGTATGGTCAGGGATTCTCTTCTTACTTCCTACACATGAGCGTGGAAGTTCTCCGGCTAATTATAATGTTGTTAAATGAGCAGGTGACACGGTTCTCCTCTCCCTGCTCTCAAGCTCCGAGTCTGACGATGGCCACGTACAGCTCATGAGTTCATCACATGGTGTGACGGAGCGGGGCTGCAACTGAACATCTCTAAGACAGAGGAGATGGTGAGTGATTTTACGTCAAAACTCCTCCCACGCTGAGACTCCTATGATTATTCACCGCACGAGGGCTGATAGAGTAGAGCGGCACGGATTTCGCAATCAAATAAAAGATGGAGCGCTTCACGGATTTGCGTGTCATCCTTTCGCAGGGGCCATGCTAATCTTCTCTGTATCGATCCAATTTTAGTATATGTGCCGCCGTGGCGAGCACAGAACAGCTAGCTCGCTCGAGGTATCTTTACCCTCGGGTCCCCGCGAGCTCTCACAGAGCTGGTAAGGGCCCAGTGAGCCATCTCATCCCATCGCATACCGTGCCGCACGGACCGCGTCGGTGATGAGGCCGGACGCGCATCCCTCCATTGATGCAACCGCTCACCGAGTTTGGGGGACAGGGGAACGTAGCGCGTCTTTTTTTAGACGTGCCCGCTTCCACCGTGATGTACAGGAGCATCCTCTGGACATGAGGAAGCAGGTGTACACGCTTGCCGGTGGTACCTGGCGTACTGGCGCTGAAGGGGGCGTGGCCTCTACATTTTTTTAAGAAAGAAGTGTGGGCAGTAAAGAAGGGCTGGACAGCAAAGGCTCAGGGTGAAGGGAGTCTTACCGGACGCACTTTGGATCTCCACAAGATGGTGTATGGTCAGGGATTCTCTTCTTACTTCCTACACATGAGCGTGGAAGTTCTCCGGCTAATTATAATGTTGTTAAATGAGCAGGTGACACGGTTCTCCTCTCCCTGCTCTCAAGCTCCGAGTCTGACGATGGCCACGTACAGCTCATGAGTTCATCACATGGTGTGACGGAGCGGGGCTGCAACTGAACATCTCTAAGACAGAGGAGATGGTGAGTGATTTTACGTCAAAACGCCTCCCACGCTGAGACTCCTATGATTATTCACCGCACGAGGGCTGATAGAGTAGAGCGGCACGGATTTCGCAATCAAATAAAAGATGGAGCGCTTCACGGATTTGCGTGTCATCCTTTCGCAGGGGCCATGCTAATCTTCTCTGTATCGATCCAATTTTAGTATATGTGCCGCCGTGGCGAGCACAGAACAGCTAGCTCGCTCGAGGTATCTTTACCCTCGGGTCCCCGCGAGCTCTCACAGAGCTGGTAAGGGCCCAGTGAGCCATCTCATCCCATCGCATACCGTGCCGCACGGACCGCGTCGGTGATGAGGCCGGACGCGCATCCCTCCATTGATGCAACCGCTCACCGAGTTTGGGGGACAGGAGAACGTAGCGCGTCTTTTTTTAGACGTGCCCGATTCCACCGTGATGTACAGGAGCATCCTCTGGACATGAGGAAGCAGGTGTACACGCTTGCCGGTGGTACCTGGCGTACTGGCGCTGAAGGGGGCGTGGCCTCTACATTTTTTTAAGAAAGAAGAATGGGCAGTAAAGAAGGGCTGGACAGCAAAGGCTCAGGGTGAAGGGAGTCTTACCGGACGCACTTTGGATCTCCACAAGATGGTGTATGGTCAGGGATTCTCTTCTTATTTCCTACACATGAGCGTGGAAGTTCTCCGGCTAATTATAATGTTGTTAAATGAGCAGGTGACACGGTTCTCCTCTCCCTGCTCTCAAGCTCCGAGTCTGACGATGGCCACGTACAGCTCATGAGTTCATCACATGGTGTGACGGAGCGGGGCTGCAACTGAACATCTCTAAGACAGAGGAGATGGTGAGTGATTTTACGTCAAAACGCCTCCCACGCTGAGACTCCTATGATTATTCACCGCACGAGGGCTGATAGAGTAGAGCGGCACGGATTTCGCAATCAAATAAAAGATGGAGCGCTTCACGGATTTGCGTGTCATCCTTTCGCAGGGGCCATGCTAATCTTCTCTGTATCGATCCAATTTTAGTATATGTGCCGCCGTGGCGAGCACAGAACAGCTAGCTCGCTCGAGGTATCTTTACCCTCGGGTCCCCGCGAGCTCTCACAGAGCTGGTAAGGGCCCAGTGAGCCATCTCATCCCATCGCATACCGTGCCGCACGGACCGCGTCGGTGATGAGGCCGGACGCGCATCCCTCCATTGATGCAACCGCTCACCGAGTTTGGGGGACAGGAGAACGTAGCGCGTCTTTTTTTAGACGTGCCCGATTCCACCGTGATGTACAGGAGCATCCTCTGGACATGAGGAAGCAGGTGTACACGCTTGCCGGTGGTACCTGGCGTACTGGCGCTGAAGGGGGCGTGGCCTCTACATTTTTTTAAGAAAGAAGAGTGGGCAGTAAAGAAGGGCTGGACAGCAAAGGCTCAGGGTGAAGGGAGTCTTACCGGACGCACTTTGGATCTCCACAAGATGGTGTATGGTCAGGGATTCTCTTCTTATTTCCTACACATGAGCGTGGAAGTTCTCCGGCTAATTATAATGTTGTTAAATGAGCAGGTGACACGGTTCTCCTCTCCCTGCTCTCAAGCTCCGAGTCTGACGATGGCCACGTACTTCTCATGAGTTCATCACATAGTGTAACGGAGCGGGGCTGCAACTGTACATCTCTAAGAAAGAGGAGATGGTGAGAGATTTTATGTCAAAACGCCTCCCACGCTGAGACTCCTATGATTATTCACCGCACGAGGGCTGATAGAGTAGAGGGGCACGGATATCGCAATCAAATAAAATATGGAGCGCTTCACGGATTTGCGTGTCATCCTTTCGCAGGGGCCATGCTAATCTTCTCTGTATCGATCCAATTTTAGTATATGTGCCGCCGTGGCGAGCACAGAACAGCTGGCTCGCTCGAGGTATCTTTACCCCTCGGGTCCCCGCGAGCTCTCACAGAGCTGGTCAGGGCCCAGTGAGCCATCTCATCCCATCGCATACCGTGCCGCACGGACCGCGTCGGTGCTGAGGCCGGACGCACATCCCTCCATTGATGCAACTGCTCACCGAGTTTGGGGGACAGTGGAACGTAGCGCGTCAATTTCTAGACGTGCCCGATTCCACCGTGATGTACAGGAGCATCCTCTGGAAATAAGGAAGCAGGTGTACACGCTTGCCGGTGGTACCTGGCGTACTGGCGCTGAAGGGGGCGTGGCCTCTTACCGGACGCACTTTGGATCTCCACAAGATGGTGTATGGTCAGGGATTCTCTTCTTACTTCCTACACATGAGCGTGGAAGTTCTCCGGCTAATTATAATGTTGTTAAATGAGCAGGTGACACGGTTCTCCTCTCCCTGCTCTCAAGCTCCGAGTCTGACGATGGCCACGTACTTCTCATGAGTTCATCACATAGTGTAACGGAGCGGGGCTGCAACTGTACATCTCTAAGAAAGAGGAGATGGTGAGAGATTTTACGTCAAAACGCCTCCCACGCTGAGACTCCTATGATTATTCACCGCACGAGGGCTGATAGAGTAGAGGGGCACGGATATCGCAATCAAATAAAAGATGGAGCGCTTCACGGATTTGCGTGTCATTCTTTCGCAGGGGCCATGCTAATCTTCTCTGTATCGATCCAATTTTAGTATATGTGCCGCCGTGGCGAGCATAGAACAGCTAGCGCGCTCGAGGTATCTTTAGCCCTCGGGTCCCCGCGAGCTCTCACAGAGTTGGTAAGGGCCCAGTGAGCCATCTCATCCCATCGCATACCTTGCCGCACGGACCGCGTCGGTGCTGAGGACGGACGCACATCGCTCCATTGATGCAACCGCTCACCGAGTTTGGGGGACAGGGGAACGTAGCGCGTCTTTTTT
This sequence comes from Carassius carassius, assembly GCF_963082965.1. Classification (NCBI taxonomy): domain Eukaryota; kingdom Metazoa; phylum Chordata; class Actinopteri; order Cypriniformes; family Cyprinidae; genus Carassius; species Carassius carassius. The sequence goes on from NC_081795.1 coordinate 26,137,274, forward strand.
TAGACGTGCCCGATTCCACCGTGATGTACAGGAGCATCCTCTGGACATGAGGAAGCAGGTGTACACGCTTGCCGGTGGTACCTGGCGTACTGGCGCTGAAGGGGGCGTGGCCTCTACATTTTTTTAAGAAAGAAGAGTGGGCAGTAAAGAAGGGCTGGACAGCAAAGGCTCAGGGTGAAGGGAGTCTTACCGGACGCACTTTGGATCTCCACAAGATGGTGTATGGTCAGGGATTCTCTTCTTACTTCCTACACATGAGCGTGGAAGTTCTCCGGCTAATTATAATGTTGTTAAATGAGCAGGTGACACGGTTCTCCTCTCCCTGCTCTCAAGCTCCGAGTCTGACGATGGCCACGTACATCTCATGAGTTCATCACATGGTGTGACGGAGCGGGGCTGCAACTGAACATCTCTAAGACAGAGGAGATGGTGAGTGATTTTACGTCAAAACGCCTCCCACGCTGAGACTCCTATGATTATTCACCGCACGAGGGCTGATAGAGTAGAGCGGCACGGATTTCGCAATCAAATAAAAGATGGAGCGCTTCACGGATTTGCGTGTCATCCTTTCGCAGGGGCCATGCTAATCTTCTCTGTATCGATCCAATTTTAGTATATGTGCCGCCGTGGCGAGCACAGAACAGCTAGCTCGCTCGAGGTATCTTTACCCTCGGGTCCCCGCGAGCTCTCACAGAGCTGGTAAGGGCCCAGTGAGCCATCTCATCCCATCGCATACCGTGCCGCACGGACCGCGTCGGTGATGAGGCCGGACGCGCATCCCTCCATTGATGCAACCGCTCACCGAGTTTGGGGGACAGGGGAACGTAGCGCGTCTTTTTTTAGACGTGCCCGATTCCACCGTGATGTACAGGAGCATCCTCTGGACATGAGGAAGCAGGTGTACACGCTTGCCGGTGGTACCTGGCGTACTGGCGCTGAAGGGGGCGTGGCCTCTACATTTTTTTAAGAAAGAAGAGTGGGCAGTAAAGAAGGGCTGGACAGCAAAGGCTCAGGGTGAAGGGAGTCTTACCGGACGCACTTTGGATCTCCACAAGATGGTGTATGGTCAGGGATTCTCTTCTTACTTCCTACACATGAGCGTGGAAGTTCTCCGGCTAATTATAATGTTGTTAAATGAGCAGGTGACACGGTTCTCCTCTCCCTGCTCTCAAGCTCCGAGTCTGACGATGGCCACGTACTTCTCATGAGTTCATCACATAGTGTAACGGAGCGGGGCTGCAACTGTACATCTCTAAGAAAGAGGAGATGGTGAGAGATTTTACGTCAAAACGCCTCCCACGCTGAGACTCCTATGATTATTCACCGCACGAGGGCTGATAGAGTAGAGGGGCACGGATATCGCAATCAAATAAAAGATGGAGCGCTTCACGGATTTGCGTGTCATCCTTTCGCAGGGGCCATGCTAATCTTCTCTGTATCGATCCAATTTTAGTATATGTGCCGCCGTGGCGAGCACAGAACAGCTAACGCGCTCGAGGTATCTTTAGCCCTCGGGTCCCCGCGAGCTCTCACAGAGTTGGTAAGGGCCCAGTGAGCCATCTCATCCCATCGCATACCTTGCCGCACGGACCGCGTCGGTGCTGAGGACGGACGCACATCGCTCCATTGATGCAACCGCTCACCGAGTTTGGGGGACAGGGGAACGTAGCGCGTCTTTTTTTAGACGTGCCCGATTCCACCGTGATGTACAGGAGCATCCTCTGGACATGAGGAAGCAGGTGTACACGCTTGCCGGTGGTACCTGGCGTACTGGCGCTGAAGGGGGCGTGGCCTCTACATTTTTTTAAGAAAGAAGAGTGGGCAGTAAAGAAGGGCTGGACAGCAAAGGCTCAGGGTGAAGGGAGTCTTACCGGACGCACTTTGGATCTCCACAAGATGGTGTATGGTCAGGGATTCTCTTCTTACTTCCTACACATGAGCGTGGAAGTTCTCCGGCTAATTATAATGTTGTTAAATGAGCAGGTGACACGGTTCTCCTCTCCCTGCTCTCAAGCTCCGAGTCTGACGATGGCCACATACTTCTCATGAGTTCATCACATAGTGTAACGGAGCGGGGCTGCAACTGTACATCTCTAAGAAAGAGGAGATGGTGAGAGATTTTACGTCAAAACGCCTCCCACGCTGAGACTCCTATGATTATTCACCGCACGAGGGCTGATAGAGTAGAGGGGCACGGATATCGCAATCAAATAAAAGATGGAGCGCTTCACGGATTTGCGTGTCATCCTTTCGCAGGGGCCATGCTAATCTTCTCTGTATCGATCCAATTTTAGTATATGTGCCGCCGTGGCGAGCACAGAACAGCTAGCGCGCTCGAGGTATCTTTAGCCCTCGGGTCCCCGCGAGCTCTCACAGAGTTGGTAAGGGCCCAGTGAGCCATCTCATCCCATCGCATACCTTGCCGCACGGACCGCGTCGGTGCTGAGGACGGACGCACATCGCTCCATTGATGCAACCGCTCACCGAGTTTGGGGGACAGGGGAACGTAGCGCGTCTTTTTTTAGACGTGCCCGATTCCACCGTGATGTACAGGAGCATCCTCTGGACATGAGGAAGCAGGTGTACACGCTTGGTGGTGGTACCTGGCGTACTGGCGCTGAAGGGGGCGTGGCCTCTACATTTTTTTAAGAAAGAAGAGTGGGCAGTAAAGAAGGGCTGGACAGCAAAGGCTCAGGGTGAAGGGAGTCTTACCGGACGCACTTTGGATCTCCACAAGATGGTGTATGGTCAGGGATTCTCTTCTTACTTCCTACACATGAGCGTGGAAGTTCTCCGGCTAATTATAATGTTGTTAAATGAGCAGGTGACACGGTTCTCCTCTCCCTGCTCTCAAGCTCCGAGTCTGACGATGGCCACGTACTTCTCATGAGTTCATCACATAGTGTAACGGAGCGGGGCTGCAACTGTACATCTCTAAGAAAGAGGAGATGGTGAGAGATTTTACGTCAAAACGCCTCCCACGCTGAGACTCCTATGATTATTCACCGCACGAGGGCTGATAGAGTAGAGGGGCACGGATATCGCAATCAAATAAAAGATGGAGCGCTTCACGGATTTGCGTGTCATCCTTTCGCAGGGGCCATGCTAATCTTCTCTGTATCGATCCAATTTTAGTATATGTGCCGCCGTGGCGAGCACAGAACAGCTAGCGCGCTCGAGGTATCTTTAGCCCTCGGGTCCCCGCGAGCTCTCACAGAGTTGGTAAGGGCCCAGTGAGCCATCTCATCCCATCGCATACCTTGCCGCACGGACCGCGTCGGTGCTGAGGACGGACGCACATCGCTCCATTGATGCAACCGCTCACCGAGTTTGGGGGACAGGGGAACGTAGCGCGTCTTTTTTTAGACGTGCCCGATTCCACCGTGATGTACAGGAGCATCCTCTGGACATGAGGAAGCAGGTGTACACGCTTGGTGGTGGTACCTGGCGTACTGGCGCTGAAGGGGGCGTGGCCTCTACATTTTTTTAAGAAAGAAGAGTGGGCAGTAAAGAAGGGCTGGACAGCAAAGGCTCAGGGTGAAGGGAGTCTTACCGGACGCACTTTGGATCTCCACAAGATGGTGTATGGTCAGGGATTCTCTTCTTACTTCCTACACATGAGCGTGGAAGTTCTCCGGCTAATTATAATGTTGTTAAATGAGCAGGTGACACGGTTCTCCTCTCCCTGCTCTCAAGCTCCGAGTCTGACGATGGCCACGTACTTCTCATGAGTTCATCACATAGTGTAACGGAGCGGGGCTGCAACTGTACATCTCTAAGAAAGAGGAGATGGTGAGAGATTTTACGTCAAAACGCCTCCCACGCTGAGACTCCTATGATTATTCACCGCACGAGGGCTGATAGAGTAGAGGGGCACGGATATCGCAATCAAATAAAAGATGGAGCGCTTCACGGATTTGCGTGTCATCCTTTCGCAGGGGCCATGCTAATCTTCTCTGTATCGATCCAATTTTAGTATATGTGCCGCCGTGGCGAGCACAGAACAGCTAGCGCGCTCGAGGTATCTTTAGCCCTCGGGTCCCCGCGAGCTCTCACAGAGTTGGTAAGGGCCCAGTGAGCCATCTCATCCCATCGCATACCTTGCCGCACGGACCGCGTCGGTGCTGAGGACGGACGCACATCGCTCCATTGATGCAACCGCTCACCGAGTTTGGGGGACAGGGGAACGTAGCGCGTCTTTTTTTAGACGTGCCCGATTCCACCGTGATGTACAGGAGCATCCTCTGGACATGAGGAAGCAGGTGTACACGCTTGCCGGTGGTACCTGGCGTACTGGCGCTGAAGGGGGCGTGGCCTCTACATTTTTTTAAGAAAGAAGAGTGGACAGTAAAGAAGGGCTGGACAGCAAAGGCTCAGGGTGAAGGGAGTCTTACCGGACGCACTTTGGATCTCCACAAGATGGTGTATGGTCAGGGATTCTCTTCTTACTTCCTACACATGAGCGTGGAAGTTCTCCGGCTAATTATAATGTTGTTAAATGAGCAGGTGACACGGTTCTCCTCTCCCTGCTCTCAAGCTCCGAGTCTGACGATGGCCACGTACTTCTCATGAGTTCATCACATAGTGTAACGGAGCGGGGCTGCAACTGTACATCTCTAAGAAAGAGGAGATGGTGAGAGATTTTACGTCAAAACGCCTCCCACGCTGAGACTCCTATGATTATTCACCGCACGAGGGCTGATAGAGTAGAGGGGCACGGATATCGCAATCAAATAAAAGATGGAGCGCTTCACGGATTTGCGTGTCATCCTTTCGCAGGGGCCATGCTAATCTTCTCTGTATCGATCCAATTTTAGTATATGTGCCGCCGTGGCGAGCACAGAACAGCTGGCTCTCTCGAGGTATCTTTAGCCCTCGGGTCCCCGCGAGCTCTCACAGAGCTGGTCAGGGCCCAGTGAGCCATCTCATCCCATCGCATAACGTGCCGCACGGACCGCGTCGGTGCTGTTACGTCCATAGGGACATAAGTTATTCTGTCATATGATTTAATTAACAATTGTGTTTTGTGTGTGTGTGTGTGGTAGACTGATCTTGTCTCTTTTTACTCCTCCTGCTCTCTCTGCTTGGCAGGCTAATGAGTGTCACCTGATTCCTGTTTTGAACTCGTTAGCTGGAGTATAAAGGAACCGGCAGAGCTGCAGCCCAGGGAGAGAGGCTGAGGTGTTCCATCCTTGCAACTGCCATCTTCCAGTCCCAGCGTTGCAGTTTAAGCTCTGGTTTAAACTCTTGTCTCTGTGTTTGTTGATTGCTTCACCTATAGTGTTAGCTTGAAGTTATTGAGATCTATCTCCGTGTTTGTTGATTGCTTCACCTATAGTGTTAATGTGAAGTTATTTGGAGTAGCAGAGTGTTTCAGTTTTATTTTATTTCTTTTTGTAACTGTTTAAGTGGATGTGGAATATCTTTTTTCTTGTAGGGAGGTGGATGTCATTTATTTTAGAAATTACCCTTTTTCTCCTGTGTTTAAGTTAGAGAGGAAGTCAGGGAAGCATCTCTGTAATTTATTTTTATTTTCTTTTGATAGGTAATCTACTTCATAAAAACTTAGCCAGAGGAATATTTATTTTTTTGTTTGTTGTTTTGACCTTTCCCCTCCTGAAGCCTTAAGTATTTTATTTTTCATATTCTGTTTAATAAATACCTCTGTTTGTTTGCTCAAACTGGTGTTACTGAGCTTTCTTGTGTATCAGCCCTGGGACTTGGAGACGGCAGTTCTCTCAGTTTCTCCCCACCGTTTATTTGTTACACCCCTTTTCACCCCTAGATCTTTTTTTTTAAAAAAGGGGCACGTAACAAGTGGGGGCTCGTCCGCCCGTTTTTTTTTCTTTCTATATTCTTACGGCTGCGTTGATTTGGTGAGTACATTGCTCTTTTCTCTCTTAACTTCCAATTCTCGCTGTCTTTGCTTTAGAGTGGGGGGGGAGAAGGAAGAGAGTCTCTGTGGTGGTGGAAATGGAGTTTGATTTGTTGGCGTTTACTCTGTCTCCCTCCACAGAGGTCTTTCAAAAGTGTAGAAAAAAAGATCTGATTTTGATTGCAGAATTCTTTAATATAGAAATAGTAAAAGAAGAGAAAAAGCAAGTGATTAAGAATTATTTGTTTGAGCAGCTGGTAGGCACTGGTATTTTACCAGAAGTTGACGAACAACCTGCGGTGGCAACAAATGCAGTGACTGAAGAGCTTGCTTCTGGTATTGAAAGTGCGAACTTTAATCCGGCCATATCCATTCGTCTAAAGGAATTAGACCTTGAAGTTAAAAAGCAAGAGAATGAGAATTTACGGTTAAAACTCAGAGTGGTAGAGGCAGAAACCGATAGAGAGGTCAAACTCCGTACTATAGCACTACGGTCGGCGGAGGTGAGCAGGAAACCTATTCCCGCTCCGCGCTCAAGAACTCCCTCTGTTTCTTCTCCTCCTACACCCGTATTCTCACACATAAGGGGTGCTCAAGAGTTTGATGTCAGCAAATACATCAAGCTTGTGCCTCCCTTCCGCGAGTCGGAGGTTGATGCCTACTTTGTCGCTTTTGAGCGCGTCGCAGGTAAACTGAAATGGCCGAGTGATATGTGGGCATTATTGTTGCAATGTAGCTTAACGGGTAAAGCTCAAGAGATTTGCGCGTCGTTGCCAATTGAGCAGTCTCTCGATTATGATATCCTTAAAACCGCTGTTCTCAGAGGCTATGAACTAGTTCCTGAGGCATATCGTCAAAAGTTTCGAGTGCATGCGAAGTCAGAGAGACAGACGCATGTGGAATTTGCGAGAGAGAAAAGAGTAATGTTTGAAAAATGGTGCCTCTCCAGTAAGGCCACTACTTTTGAGCAATTACAAGAATTGATCTTACTGGAGGACATTAAAACCTGTCTTCCCGAAGGTGTCGTCGTTCATTTGAATGAACAAAAAGTGAATTCGTTGTTGAGTGCTGCTGTGTTGGCAGATGAGTTTGTTTTGACGCACCGCAATGTGTTTCCGTCTGCTCGATCCTCAAACATGCCGTTTGCTAATAAAAACACTATGCGAGATTTGTCACGTGTAGCTCCCTATACGGCAAAAAGTAACGGAAATAGGGACAAGTCCGCCTCTTCAGGTGGAAGAGACAAACATTCCTGTTTTTATTGCCTTGACGGAGGTCATTTAATTGCTGATTGTCAGGCTTGGAAAAAGAAAAATTCAGAGGCTAAAACCAAAAAGGTGGCGTTAGTGCAAACCATGTCTGTAATTAAGGATGAGTCTATGAAACCTTTTCTTCTTTCTGGCACTATTTCCTTGTCTGATAATGCGCAGCAGTCTGTTGTGATTTTGCGTGACACTGGCTCGGCACAGTCCTTTGTCTTAAAAGATTTACTGCCCTTCTCACAAAGCTCGTACACTGGCACGGATGTGTTAATTCGTGGTATTGAAATGGGGTGTGATAGTGTTCCTCTACATCGAGTACACTTAAAATCTGATCTTGTGACTGGATTAGTTCATCTCGGGGTGCGGGAGCAGTTGCCATTTGAAGGGGTGGGTCTCCTACTAGGAAATGACCTGGCAGGTGGTCAAGTTTTTCCCAGACCTATAGTAGGGAACGACGGTAAAACTGATGATACTTCTAGTCTTTTCCAACAGTTTCCGTCTACATTTTCTGTGTGTGCAGTGACCCGAGCACAGTCAAAAAAATTTGAAGACGTTGTAAATCTTACTGACTCATTCTTACAAGTGCCCTTTGAACCTCTCAAATGTGAGTTAATGATAGAACCTAAGTTTGGGGAAGGTGTTGATGTAAATAGCCCACATGAGACTATTGGCGTTGACCGAGCTCAGCTAATTGCTGCACAGAAGGCAGACCCATCTATTACTGCATGTTTTGATGCTGCCCTTGCCTGTAAGAAAGTGCCCGAAGCTAGAATTGCCTACTACTGTGATAACGGGGTGTTAATGAGGAAGTGGAAGCCAGAGGATAGTGATTCTGACTGCCATGAAGTCCACCAAGTCGTCCTCCCTGCTGCTTATCGTCCACAGGTGCTGAAGCTTGCTCACGATAATGCACTTGCAGGGCATTTAGGTGTCAATAAAACCTTTCACCGTGTAACCAAGTACTTCTTTTGGCCAAAGTGCAAGTCCTCAATAGCTGAGTTTTGCAGAACTTGTGAGATATGTCAGAGGACTGGCAAACCAAACCAGAAGGTCCCCGTTGCTCCTCTGCATCCAGTGCCAGTGATGGCTGAACCATTTGAAAGGTTGATCCTAGATTGCGTAGGTCCACTGCCTAAAACCAAAAGTGGTTACCAGTATGTGTTGACCATCATGTGCACCGCAACCAGGTTCCCTGAAGCTGTTCCCTTGCGTACAATTAAATCCCCTGCTGTGATTAAGGCCCTGGTGAAGTTTTGTACTACGTTTGGGTTACCCAAAGAGATCCAAACAGATCAAGGATCAAACTTTACCTCAAAGAAATTCAAGCAAATGTTAGTTGAAATGGGAGTGTCGCACCGCATGTCAACTGCATATCATCCTGAGTCGCAGGGGGCCCTGGAGCGGTATCATCAGACCTTAAAAGCCATGATCCGTGCATACTGTGTTGAAACTGGGAGAGAATGGGATGAGGGGCTTCCTTTTCTTCTGTTTGCCACTCGTGAGTCTGTGCAGGAGTCAACTGGATTTAGTCCTGCAGACCTTGTGTTTGGCCACACAGTTCGCGGCCCGATGAAAATGCTGAGTGAACAGCTGCTTTCTGAGATTCATTCGCCTGTGTCAGTGTCGGAATATGTCAGTTCTTTCAAAGAACGCCTGCATTGTGCCTGGGACATTGCCAAAAGGCATTTAAGTGATACCCAAGTAAAAATGAAGTCACGCTTCGACAAGAAAAGTGTTACCCGCAAGTTCAATCCTGGTGATCTTGTCCTAGTCCTTTTACCCGTTCCAGATTCTGTGTTTGCGGCAAAGTTTTCAGGCCCATATACTATTGAAAGAAAACTGAGTGACACTGATTATGTGGTTGCCACCCCAGACCGAAAAAGACGTAAACGCGTCTGTCACATAAATATGTTGAAAAGATATCTGAAACGTAGTGAGGAAAATTGCAAGGCTAATCCAAATGTTACCCCTGTAGCTGCGATCTCAACTGCCAGTTATTGTCTTGCTGAAGATGGCTTGGTAGATAAAGTTCCTGTCAGCTCATGTGGAAAACTTAAAAATTCAGTGATACTGAAAAACTTGCCTGATACTCTTCCCTATCTTACAGTCTGTCAACGTAAAGAACTGCTGCAGCTGATAGCCAAGTACCCTTCACTGTTTGCTGATGTACCAGGCAGAACTTCAATGCTGACCCATGATATTGATGTGGGTGATTCTTTGCCAGTAAAACAGCATGCCTACAGAGTGAACCCAAAGAAACGTGCAATAATGAAGGAGGAGGTGGAGTATATGATGCGTTATGATATTGCAGTGCCCAGTCAGAGCCCGTGGAGTTCCCCCTGTTTACTGGTGCCAAAGCCAGACTCCTCTTTTCGGTTCTGCACAGACTATCGCAAGGTGAACAAAATCACTAAGGCAGACTCGTTCCCGTTGCCACGAATGGAGGATTGTGTAGACCGGGTGGGCTCCGCTAACTTTGTATCAAAATTAGACCTCCTTAAGGGCTACTGGCAAGTTCCCCTAACTCCCCGTGCCTCTGAAATTTCCGCCTTTGTGACACCAGATCATTTCATGCAATACAACGTTTTAGCGTTTGGGATGCGAAATGCCCCCGCTACATTTCAACGCCTGATGCAGAGGGTCTTGGCCGATGTCACACATTGTGAGGTCTATATCGACGATGTTGTTGTCTATTCAAGCACATGGGAAGAGCATGTTAAAACACTTGAGAGTGTGTTCGATAAGTTGGCTATGGCGTCACTAACTTTAAATGCTGCCAAATGTGAATTCGGAAAAGCAGCAGTCACTTATCTGGGAAAACAAGTGGGTCAGGGATGTGTGAGACCTGTGGTTGCCAAAGTGGAGGCTATCTTACAGTTCCCTACCCCCAGCAATAAGCGCGAGTTGCGCAGATTTCTCGGAATGGCTGGTTACTATCGAGGGTTTTGCAGAAACTTCTCTGCATTAGTTTCTCCACTCACTGACCTCTTGAGTAATAGCCGAAAGTTCATCTGGGGTTGTGAATGTTCCCTAGCTTTTAATGCAGTGAAAGACCTGTTGTGTAACGCACCTGTGCTTCTAGCCCCCAACTTTGAAAAGTCATTCAAATTGCAAGTGGATGCCAGTGCCACAGGGGCAGGTGCAGTGTTATTACAGGAAGATGAACGTGGTATTGATCATCCGGTGTCCTATTTCTCAAAGAAGTTTGTGTCATATCAGAAGCAATATAGCACCATCGAGAAAGAAGCTCTTGCTCTCTTACTTGCGCTTCAACACTTTGATGTTTACGTAGGAGGTAGTGCAAACCCTCTTCTTGTGTACACCGATCACAACCCCTTAACTTTCCTAGCCCAGATGTCTAACTCGAATCAACGCTTGATGCGATGGGCATTAGTTGTTCAGGAGTATAATCTTGACATTCGTCATATGAAGGGGGCTGAAAATGTAATTGCCGATGCGCTGTCTAGGACCGGTGGTACTGAAATTTAAGTGTTATACAAGTTTTTTTTTCCCAAGTCAAAGGAGAAAAAAGGAAAAAAAAATATTTAGTGGTGGGGGTGTTACGTCCATAGGGACATAAGTTATTCTGTCATATGATTTAATTAACAATTGTGTTTTGTGTGTGTGTGTGTGGTAGACTGATCTTGTCTCTTTTTACTCCTCCTGCTCTCTCTGCTTGGCAGGCTAATGAGTGTCACCTGATTCCTGTTTTGAACTCGTTAGCTGGAGTATAAAGGAACCGGCAGAGCTGCAGCCCAGGGAGAGAGGCTGAGGTGTTCCATCCTTGCAACTGCCATCTTCCAGTCCCAGCGTTGCAGTTTAAGCTCTGGTTTAAACTCTTGTCTCTGTGTTTGTTGATTGCTTCACCTATAGTGTTAGCTTGAAGTTATTGAGATCTATCTCCGTGTTTGTTGATTGCTTCACCTATAGTGTTAATGTGAAGTTATTTGGAGTAGCAGAGTGTTTCAGTTTTATTTTATTTCTTTTTGTAACTGTTTAAGTGGATGTGGAATATCTTTTTTCTTGTAGGGAGGTGGATGTCATTTATTTTAGAAATTACCCTTTTTCTCCTGTGTTTAAGTTAGAGAGGAAGTCAGGGAAGCATCTCTGTAATTTATTTTTATTTTCTTTTGATAGGTAATTTACTTCATAAAAACTTAGCCAGAGGAATATTTATTTTTTTGTTTGTTGTTTTGACCTTTCCCCTCCTGAAGCCTTAAGTATTTTATTTTTCATATTCTGTTTAATAAATACCTCTGTTTGTTTGCTCAAACTGGTGTTACTGAGCTTTCTTGTGTATCAGCCCTGGGACTTGGAGACGGCAGTTCTCTCAGTTTCTCCCCACCGTTTATTTGTTACACCCCTTTTCACCCCTAGATCTTTTTTTTTAAAAAAGGGGCACGTAACAGTGCTGAGGCCGGACGCACATCCCTCCATTGATGCAACTGCTCACCGAGTTTGGGGGACAGTGGAACGTAGCGCGTCAATTTCTAGACGTGCCCGATTCCACCGTGATGTACAGGAGCATCCTCTGGAAATAAGGAAGCAGGTGTACACGCTTGCCGGTGGTACCTGGCGTACTGGCGCTGAAGGGGGCGTGGCCTCTTACCGGACGCACTTTGGATCTCCACAAGATGGTGTATGGTCAGGGATTCTCTTCTTACTTCCTACACATGAGCGTGGAAGTTCTCCGGCTAATTATAATGTTGTTAAATGAGCAGGTGACACGGTTCTCCTCTCCCTGCTCTCAAGCTCCGAGTCTGACGATGGCCACGTACTTCTCATGAGTTCATCACATAGTGTAACGGAGCGGGGCTGCAACTGAACATCTCTAAGAAAGAGGAGATGGTGAGTGATTTTACGTCAAAACGCCTCCCACGCTGAGATTCCTATGATTATTCACCGCACGAGGGCTGATAGAGTAGAGGGGCACGGATATCTACATTTTTTTAAGAAAGAAGAGTGGGCAGTAAAGATGGGCTGGACAGCAAAGGCTCAGGGTGAAGGGAGTCTTACCGGACGCACTTTGGATCTCCACAAGATGGTGTATGGTCAGGGATTCTCTTCTTACTTCCTACACATGAGCGTGGAAGTTCTCCGGCTAATTATAATGTTGTTAAATGAGCAGGTGACACGGTTCTCCTCTCCCTGCTCTCAAGCTCCGAGTCTGACGATGGCCACGTACATCTCATGAGTTCATCACATGGTGTGACGGAGCGGGGCTGCAACTGAACATCTCTAAGACAGAGGAGATGGTGAGTGATTTTACGTCAAAACGCCTCCCACGCTGAGACTCCTATGATTATTCACCGCACGAGGGCTGATAGAGTAGAGCGGCACGGATTTCGCAATCAAATAAAAGATGGAGCGCTTCACGGATTTGCGTGTCATCCTTTCGCAGGGGCCATGCTAATCTTCTCTGTATCGATCCAATATTAGTATATGTGCCACCGTGGCGAGCACAGAACAGCTAGCTCGCTCGAGGTATCTTTACCCTCGGGTCCCCGCGAGCTCTCACAGAGCTGGTAAGGGCCCAGTGAGCCATCTCATCCCATCGCATACCGTGCCGCACGGACCGCGTCGGTGATGAGGCCGGACGCGCATCCCTCCATTGATGCAACCGCTCACCGAGTTTGGGGGACAGGGGAACGTAGCGCGTCTTTTTTTAGACGTGCCCAATTCCACCGTGATGTACAGGAGCATCCTCTGGACATGAGGAAGCAGGTGTACACGCTTGCCGGTGGTACCTGGCGTACTGGCGCTGAAGGGGGCGTGGCCTCTTACCGGACGCACTTTGGATCTCCACAAGATGGTGTATGGTCAGGGATTCTCTTCTTACTTCCTACACATGAGCGTGGAAGTTCTCCGGCTAAATATAATGTTGTTAAATGAGCAGGTGACACGGTTCTCCTCTCCCTGCTCTCAAGCTCCGAGTCTGACGATGGCCACGTACATCTCATGAGTTCATCACATGGTGTGACGGAGCGGGGCTGCAACTGAACATCTCTAAGACAGAGGAGATGGTGAGTGATTTTACGTCAAAACGCCTCCCACGCTGAGACTCCTATGATTATTCACCGCACGAGGGCTGATAGAGTAGAGCGGCACGGATGTCGCAATCAAATAAAAGATGGAGCGCTTCACGGATTTGTGTGTCATCCTTTCGCAGGGGCCATGCTAATCTTCTCTGTATCGATCCAATTTTAGTATATGTGCCGCCGTGGCGAGCACAGAACAGCTAGCTCGCTCGAGGTATCTTTACCCTCGGGTCCCCGCGAGCTCTCACAGAGCTGGTAAGGGCCCAGTGAGCCATCTCATCCCATCGCATACCGTGCCGCACGGACCGCGTCGGTGATGAGGCCGGACGCGCATCCCTCCATTGATGCAACCGCTCACCGAGTTTGGGGGACAGGGGAACGTAGCGCGTCTTTTTTTAGACGTGCCCGATTCCACCGTGATGTACAGGAGCATCCTCTGGACATGAGGAAGCAGGTGTACACGCTTGCCGGTGGTACCTGGCGTACTGGCGCTGAAGGGGGCGTGGCCTCTACATTTTTTTAAGAAAGAAGAGTGGGCAGTAAAGAAGGGCTGGACAGCAAAGGCTCAGGGTGAAGGGAGTCTTACCGGACGCACTTTGGATCTCCACAAGATGGTGTATGGTCAGGGATTCTCTTCTTACTTCCTACACATGAGCGTGGAAGTTCTCCGGCTAATTATAATGTTGTTAAATGAGCAGGTGACACGGTTCTCCTCTCCCTGCTCTCAAGCTCCGAGTCTGACGATGGCCACGTACTTCTCATGAGTTCATCACATAGTGTAACGGAGCAGGGCTGCAACTGTACATCTCTAAGAAAGAGGAGATGATGAGAGATTTTACGTCAAAACGCCTCCCACGCTGAGACTCCTATGATTATTCACCGCACGAGGGCTGATAGAGTAGACGGGGCACGGATATCGCAATCAAATAAAAGATGGAGCGCTTCACGGATTTGCGTGTCATCCTTTCGCAGGGGCCATGCTAATCTTCTCTGTATCGATCCAATTTTAGTATATGTGCCGCCGTGGCGAGCACAGAACAGCTGGCTCGCTCGAGGTATCTTTACCCCTCGGGTCCCCGCGAGCTCTCACAGAGCTGGTCAGGGCCCAGTGAGCCATCTCATCCCATCGCATACCGTGCCGCACGGACCGCGTCGGTGCTGAGGCCGGACGCACATCCCTCCATTGATGCAACTGCTCACCGAGTTTGGGGGACAGTGGAACGTAGCGCGTCAATTTCTAGACGTGCCCGATTCCACCGTGATGTACAGGAGCATCCTCTGGAAATAAGGAAGCAGGTGTACACGCTTGCCGGTGGTACCTGGCGTACTGGCGCTGAAGGGGGCGTGGCCTCTTACCGGACGCACTTTGGATCTCCACAAGATGGTGTATGGTCAGGGATTCTCTTCTTACTTCCTACACATGAGCGTGGAAGTTCTCCGGCTAATTATAATGTTGTTAAATGAGCAGGTGACACGGTTCTCCTCTCCCTGCTCTCAAGCTCCGAGTCTGACGATGGCCACGTACATCTCATGAGTTCATCACATGGTGTGACGGAGCGGGGCTGCAACTGAACATCTCTAAGACAGAGGAGATGGTGAGTGATTTTACGTCAAAACGCCTCCCACGCTGAGACTCCTATGATTATTCACCGCACGAGGGCTGATAGAGTAGAGCGGCACGGATTTCGCAATCAAATAAAAGATGGAGCGCTTCACGGATTTGCGTGTCATCCTTTCGCAGGGGCCATGCTAATCTTCTCTGTATCGATCCAATTTTAGTATATGTGCCGCCGTGGCGAGCACAGAACAGTTAGCTCGCTCGAGGTATCTTTACCCTCGGGTCCCCGCGAGCTCTCACAGAGCTGGTAAGGGCCCAGTGAGCCATCTCATCCCATCGCATACCGTGCCGCACGGACCGCGTCGGTGATGAGGCCGGACGCCATCCCTCCATTGATGCAACCGCTCACCGAGTTTGGGGGACAGGGGAACGTAGCGCGTCTTTTTTTAGACGTGCCCGATTCCACCGTGATGTACAGGAGCATCCTCTGGACATGAGGAAGCAGGTGTACACGCTTGCCGGTGGTACCTGGCGTACTGGCGCTGAAGGGGGCGTGGCCTCTACATTTTTTTAAGAAAGAAGAGTGGGCAGTAAAGAAGGGCTGGACAGCAAAGGCTCAGGGTGAAGGGAGTCTTACCGGACGCACTTTGGATCTCCACAAGATGGTGTATGGTCAGGGATTCTCTTCTTACTTCCTTCACATGAGCGTGGAAGTTCTCCGGCTAATTATAATGTTGTTAAATGAGCAGGTGACACGGTTCTCCTCTCCCTGCTCTCAAGCTCCGAGTCTGACGATGGCCACGTACAGCTCATGAGTTCATCACATGGTGTGACGGAGCGGGGCTGCAACTGAACATCTCTAAGACAGAGGAGATGGTGAGTGATTTTACGTCAAAACGCCTCACACGCTGAGACTCCTATGATTATTCACCGCACGAGGGCTGCTGAGACTCCTATGATTATTCACCGCACGAGGGCTGATAGAGTAGAGGGGCACGGATTTCGCAATCAAATAAAAGATGGAGCGCTTCACGGATTTGCGTGTCATCCTTTCGCAGGGGCCATGCTAATCTTCTCTGTATCGATCCAATTTTAGTATATGTGCCGCCGTGGCGAGTACAGAACAGCTAGCGCGCTCGAGGTATCTTTAGCCCTCGGGGTCCCCGCGAGCTCTCACAGAGCTGGTAAGGGCCCAGTGAGCCATCTCGTCCCATCGCATACCTTGCCGCACGGACCGCGTCGGTGCTGAGGACGGACGCACATCGCTCCATTGATGCAACCGCTCACCGAGTTTGGGGGACAGGGGAACGTAGCGCGTCTTTTTTTAGACGTGCCCGATTCCACCGTGATGTACAGGAGCATCCTCTGGACATGAGGAAGCAGGTGTACACGCTTGCCGGTGGTACCTGGCGTACTGGCGCTGAAGGGGGCGTGGCCTCTACATTTTTTTAAGAAAGAAGAGTGGGCAGTAAAGAAGGGCTGGACAGCAAAGGCTCAGGGTGAAGGGAGTCTTACCGGACGCACTTTGGATCTCCACAAGATGGTGTATGGTCAGGGATTCTCTTCTTACTTCCTACACATGAGCGTGGAAGTTCTCCGGCTAATTATAATGTTGTTAAATGAGCAGGTGACACGGTTCTCCTCTCCCTGCTCTCAAGCTCCGAGTCTGACGATGGCCACGTACATCTCATGAGTTCATCACATGGTGTGACGGAGCGGGGCTGCAACTGAACATCTCTAAGACAGAGGAGATGGTGAGTGATTTTACGTCAAAACGCCTCCCACGCTGAGACTCCTATGATTATTCACCGCACGAGGGCTGATAGAGTAGAGCGGCACGGATTTCGCAATCAAATAAAAGATGGAGCGCTTCACGGATTTGCGTGTCATCCTTTCGCAGGGGCCATGCTAATCTTCTCTGTATCGATCCAATTTTAGTATATGTGCCGCCGTGGCGAGCACAGACCAGCTAGCTCGCTCGAGGTATCTTTACCCTCGGGTCCCCGCGAGCTCTCACAGAGCTGGTAAGGGCCCAGTGAGCCATCTCATCCCATCGCATACCGTGCCGCACGGACCGCGTCGGTGATGAGGCCGGACGCGCATCCCTCCATTGATGCAACCGCTCACCGAGTTTGGGGGACAGGGGAACGTAGCGCGTCTTTTTTTAGACGTGCCCGATTCCACCGTGATGTACAGGAGCATCCTCTGGACATGAGGAAGCAGGTGTACACGCTTGCCGGTGGTACCTGGCGTACTGGCGCTGAAGGGGGCGTGGCCTCTACATTTTTTTAAGAAAGAAGAGTGGGCAGTAAAGAAGGGCTGGACAGCAAAGGCTCAGGGTGAAGGGAGTCTTACCGGACGCACTTTGGATCTCCACAAGATGGTGTATGGTCAGGGATTCTCTTCTTACTTCCTACACATGAGCGTGGAAGTTCTCCGGCTAATTATAATGTTGTTAAATGAGCAGGTGACACGGTTCTCCTCTCCCTGCTCTCAAGCTCCGAGTCTGACGATGGCCACGTACTTCTCATGAGTTCATCACATAGTGTAACGGAGCGGGGCTGCAACTGTACATCTCTAAGAAAGAGGAGATGGTGAGAGATTTTACGTCAAAACGCCTCCCACGCTGAGACTCCTATGATTATTCACCGCACGAGGGCTGATAGAGTAGAGGGGCACGGATATCGCAATCAAATAAAAGATGGAGCGCTTCACGGATTTGCGTGTCATCCTTTCGCAGGGGCCTTGCTAATCTTCTCTGTATCGATCCAATTTTAGTATATGTGCCGCCGTGGCGAGCACAGAACAGCTGGCTCGCTCGAGGTATCTTTAGCCCTCGGGTCCCCGCGAGCTCTCACAGAGCTGGTCAGGGCCCAGTGAGCCATCTCATCCCATCGCATACCGTGCCGCACGGACCGCGTCGGTGATGAGGCCGGACGCACATCCCTCCATTGATGCAACTGCTCACCGAGTTTGGGGGACAGTGGAACGTAGCGCGTCAATTTCTAGACGTGCCCGATTCCACCGTGATGTACAGGAGCATCCTCTGGAAATAAGGAAGCAGGTGTACACGCTTGCCGGTGGTACCTGGCGTACTGGCGCTGAAGGGGGCGTGGCCTCTACATTTTTTTAAGAAAGAAGAGTGGGCAGTAAAGAAGGGCTGGACAGCAAAGGCTCAGGGTGAAGGGAGTCTTACCGGACGCACTTTGGATCTCCACAAGATGGTGTATGGTCAGGGATTCTCTTCTTACTTCCTTCACATGAGCGTGGAAGTTCTCCGGCTAATTATAATGTTGTTAAATGAGCAGGTGACACGGTTCTCCTCTCCCTGCTCTCAAGCTCCGAGTCTGACGATGGCCACGTACAGCTCATGAGTTCATCACATGGTGTGACGGAGCGGGGCTGCAACTGAACATCTCTAAGACAGAGGAGATGGTGAGTGATTTTACGTCAAAACGCCTCCCACGCTGAGACTCCTATGATTATTCACCGCACGAGGGCTGATAGAGTAGAGCGGCACGGATTTCGCAATCAAATAAAAGATGGAGCGCTTCACGGATTTGCGTGTCATCCTTTCGCAGGGGCCATGCTAATCTTCTCTGTATCGATCCAATTTTAGTATATATGCCGCCGTGGCGAGCACAGACCAGCTAGCTCGCTTGAGGTATCTTTACCCTCGGGTCCCCGCGAGCTCTCACAGAGCTGGTAAGGGCCCAGTGAGCCATCTCATCCCATCGCATACCGTGCCGCACGGACCGCGTCGGTGATGAGGCCGGACGCGCATCCCTCCATTGATGCAACCGCTCACCGAGTTTGGGGGACAGGGGAACGTAGCGCGTCTTTTTTTAGACGTGCCCGATTCCACCGTGATGTACAGGAGCATCCTCTGGACATGAGGAAGCAGGTGTACACGCTTGCCGGTGGTACCTGGCGTACTGGCGCTGAAGGGGGCGTGGCCTCTACATTTTTTTAAGAAAGAAGAGTGGGCAGTAAAGAAGGGCTGGACAGCAAAGGCTCAGGGTGAAGGGAGTCTTACCGGACGCACTTTGGATCTCCACAAGATGGTGTATGGTCAGGGATTCTCTTCTTACTTCCTACACATGAGCGTGGAAGTTCTCCGGCTAATTATAATGTTGTTAAATGAGCAGGTGACACGGTTCTCCTCTCCCTGCTCTCAAGCTCCGAGTCTGACGATGGCCACGTACTTCTCATGAGTTCATCACATAGTGTAACGGAGCGGGGCTGCAACTGTACATCTCTAAGAAAGAGGAGATGGTGAGAGATTTTACGTCAAAACGCCTCCCACGCTGAGACTCCTATGATTATTCACCGCACGAGGGCTGATAGAGTAGAGGGGCACGGATATCGCAATCAAATAAAAGATGGAGCGCTTCACGGATTTGCGTGTCATCCTTTCGCAGGGGCCTTGCTAATCTTCTCTGTATCGATCCAATTTTAGTATATGTGCCGCCGTGGCGAGCACAGAACAGCTGTCTCGCTCGAGGTATCTTTAGCCCTCGGGTCCCCGCGAGCTCTCACAGAGCTGGTCAGGGCCCAGTGAGCCATCTCATCCCATCGCATACCGTGCCGCACGGACCGCGTCGGTGATGAGGCCGGACGCACATCCCTCCATTGATGCAACTGCTCACCGAGTTTGGGGGACAGTGGAACGTAGCGCGTCAATTTCTAGACGTGCCCGATTCCACCGTGATGTACAGGAGCATCCTCTGGAAATAAGGAAGCAGGTGTACACGCTTGCCGGTGGTACCTGGCGTACTGGCGCTGAAGGGGGCGTGGCCTCTTACCGGACGCACTTTGGATCTCCACAAGATGGTGTATGGTCAGGGATTCTCTTCTTACTTCCTACACATGAGCGTGGAAGGTCTCCGGCTAACTATAATGTTGTTAAATGAGCAGGTGACACAGTTCTCCTCTCCCTGCTCTCAAGCTCCGAGTCTGACGATGGCCACGTACATCTCATGAGTTACTCACATGGTGTGACGGAACGGGGCTGCAACTGAACATCTCTAAGACAGAGGAGATGGTGAGTGATTTTACGTCAAAACGCCTCCCACGCTGAGACTCCTATGATTATTCACCGCACGAGGGCTGATAGAGTAGAGGGGCACGGATTTCGCAATCAAATAAAAGATGGAGCGCTTCACGGATTTGCGTGTCATCCTTTCGCAGGGGCCATGCTAATCTTCTCTGTATCGATCCAATTTTAGTATATGTGCCGCCGTGGCGAGCACAGAACAGCTAGCGCCCTCGAGGTATCTTTAGCCCTCGGGTCCCCGCGAGCTCTCACAGAGCTGGTAAGGGCCCAGTGAGCCATCTCATCCCATCGCATACCTTGCCGCACGGACCGCGTCGGTGCTGAGGACGGACGCACATCGCTCCATTGATGCAACCGCTCACCGAGTTTGGGGGACAGGGGAACATAGCGCGTCTTTTTTTAGACGTGCCCGATTCCACCGTGATGTACAGGAGCATCCTCTGGACATGAGGAAGCAGGTGTACACGCTTGCCGGTGGTACCTGGCGTACTGGCGCTGAAGGGGGCGTGGCCTCTTACCAGACGCACTTTGGATCTCCACAAGATGGTGTATGGTCAGGGATTCTCTTCTTACTTCCTACACATGAGCGTGGAAGTTTTCCGGCTAACTATAATGTTGTTAAATGAGCAGGTGACACGGTTCTCCTCTCCCTGCTCTCAAGCTCCGAGTCTGACGATGGCCACGTACATCTCATGAGTTCATCACAAGGTGTGACGGAGCGGGGCTGCAACTGAACATCTCTAAGACAGAGGAGATGGTGAGTGATTTTACGTCAAAACGCCTCCCACGCTGAGACTCCTATGATTATTCACCGCACGAGGGCTGATAGAGTAGAGGGGCACGGATTTCGCAATCAAATAAAAGATGGAGCGCTTCACGGATTTGCGTGTCATCCTTTCGCAGGGGCCATGCTAATCTTCTCTGTATCGATCCAATTTTAGTATATGTGCCGCCGTGGCGAACACAGAACAGCTAGCTCGCTCGAGGTATCTTTACCCTCGGGTCCCCGCGAGCTCTCACAGAGCTGGTAAGGGCCCAGTGAGCCATCTCATCCCATCGCATACCGTGCCGCACGGACCGCGTCGGTGATGAGGCCGGACGCGCATCCCTCCATTGATGCAACCGCTCACCGAGTTTGGGGGACAGGGGAACGTAGCGCGTCTTTTTTTAGACGTGCCCGATTCCACCGTGATGTACAGGAGCATCCTCTGGACATGAGGAAGCAGGTGTACACGCTTGCCGGTGGTACCTGGCGTACTGGCGCTGAAGGGGGCGTGGCCTCTACATTTTTTTAAGAAAGAAGAGTGGGCAGTAAAGAAGGGCTGGACAGCAAAGGCTCAGGGTGAAGGGAGTCTTACCGGACGCACTTTGGATCTCCACAAGATGGTGTATGGTCAGGGATTCTCTTCTTACTTCCTACACATGAGCGTGGAAGTTCTCCGGCTAATTATAATGTTGTTAAATGAGCAGGTGACACGGTTCTCCTCTCCCTGCTCTCAAGCTCCGAGTCTGACGATGGCCACGTACTTCTCATGAGTTCATCACATAGTGTAACGGAGCGGGGCTGCAACTGAACATCTCTAAGAAAGAGGAGATGGTGAGTGATTTTACGTCAAAACGCCTCCCACGCTGAGATTCCTATGATTATTCACCGCACGAGGGCTGATAGAGTAGAGGGGCACGGATATCTACATTTTTTTAAGAAAGAAGAGTGGGCAGTAAAGATGGGCTGGACAGCAAAGGCTCAGGGTGAAGGGAGTCTTACCGGACGCACTTTGGATCTCCACAAGATGGTGTATGGTCAGGGATTCTCTTCTTACTTCCTACACATGAGCGTGGAAGTTCTCCGGCTAATTATAATGTTGTTAAATGAGCAGGTGACACGGTTCTCCTCTCCCTGCTCTCAAGCTCCGAGTCTGACGATGGCCACGTACATCTCATGAGTTCATCACATGGTGTGACGGAGCGGGGCTGCAACTGAACATCTCTAAGACAGAGGAGATGGTGAGTGATTTTACGTCAAAACGCCTCCCACGCTGAGACTCCTATGATTATTCACCGCACGAGGGCTGATAGAGTAGAGCGGCACGGATTTCGCAATCAAATAAAAGATGGAGCGCTTCACGGATTTGCGTGTCATCCTTTCGCAGGGGCCATGCTAATCTTCTCTGTATCAATCCAATTTTAGTATATGTGCCGCCGTGGCGAGCACAGAACAGCTAGCTCGCTCGAGGTATCTTTACCCTCGGGTCCCCGCGAGCTCTCACAGAGCTGGTAAGGGCCCAGTGAGCCATCTCATCCCATCGCATACCGTGCCGCACGGACCGCGTCGGTGATGAGGCCGGACGCGCATCCCTCCATTGATGCAACCGCTCACCGAGTTTGGGGGACAGGGGAACGTAGCGCGTCTTTTTTTAGACGTGCCCGATTCCACCGTGATGTACAGGAGCATCCTCTGGACATGAGGAAGCAGGTGTACACGCTTGCCGGTGGTACCTGGCGTACTGGCGCTGAAGGGGGCGTGGTCTCTACATTTTTTTAAGAAAGAAGAGTGGGCAGTAAAGAAGGGCTGGACAGCAAAGGCTCAGGGTGAAGGGAGTCTTACCGGACGCACTTTGGATCTCCACAAGATGGTGTATGGTCAGGGATTCTCTTCTTACTTCCTACACATGAGCGTGGAAGTTCTCCGGCTAACTATAATGTTGTTAAATGAGCAGGTGACACGGTTCTCCTCTCCCTGCTCTCAAGCTCAGAGTCTGACGATGGCCACGTACATCTCATGAGTTCATCACATGGTGTGACGGAGCGGGGCTGCAACTGAACATCTCTAAGACAGAGGAGATGGTGAGTGATTTTACGTCAAAACGCCTCCCACGCTGAGACTCCTATGATTATTCACCGCACGAGGGCTGATAGAGTAGAGGGGCATGGATTTCGCAATCAAATAAAAGATGGAGCGCTTCACGGATTTGCGTGTCATCCTTTCGCAGGGGCCATGCTAATCTTCTCTGTATCGATCCAATTTTAGTATATGTGCCGCCGTGGCGAGCACAGAACAGCTAGCTCGCTCGAGGTATCTTTACCCTCGGGTCCCCGCGAGCTCTCACAGAGCTGGTAAGGGCCCAGTGAGCCATCTCATCCCATCGCATACCGTGCCGCACGGACCGCGTCGGTGATGAGGCCGGACGCGCATCCCTCCATTGATGCAACCGCTCACCGAGTTTGGGGGACAGGGGAACGTAGCGTGTCTTTTTTTAGACGTGCCCGATTCCACCGTGATGTACAGGAGCATCCTCTGGACATGAGGAAGCAGGTGTACACGCTTGCCGGTGGTACCTGGCGTACTGGCGCTGAAGGGGGCGTGGCCTCTACATTTTTTTAAGAAAGAAGAGTGGGCAGTAAAGAAGGGCTGGACAGCAAAGGCTCAGGGTGAAGGGAGTCTTACCGGACGCACTTTGGATCTCCACAAGATGGTGTATGGTCAGGGATTCTCTTCTTACTTCCTACACATGAGCGTGGAAGTTCTCCGGCTAATTATAATGTTGTTAAATGAGCAGGTGACACGGTTCTCCTCTCCCTGCTCTCAAGCTCCGAGTCTGACGATGGCCACGTACTTCTCATGAGTTCATCACATAGTGTAACGGAGCGGGGCTGCAACTGAACATCTCTAAGAAAGAGGAGATGGTGAGTGATTTTACGTCAAAACGCCTCCCACGCTGAGATTCCTATGATTATTCACCGCACGAGGGCTGATAGAGTAGAGGGGCACGGATATCTACATTTTTTTAAGAAAGAAGAGTGGGCAGTAAAGATGGGCTGGACAGCAAAGGCTCAGGGTGAAGGGAGTCTTACCGGACGCACTTTGGATCTCCACAAGATGGTGTATGGTCAGGGATTCTCTTCTTACTTCCTACACATGAGCGTGGAAGTTCTCCGGCTAATTATAATGTTGTTAAATGAGCAGGTGACACGGTTCTCCTCTCCCTGCTCTCAAGCTCCGAGTCTGATGATGGCCACGTACATCTCATGAGTTCATCACATGGTGTGACGGAGCGGGGCTGCAACTGAACATCTCTAAGACAGAGGAGATGGTGAGTGATTTTACGTCAAAACGCCTCCCACGCTGAGACTCCTATGATTATTCACCGCACGAGGGCTGATAGAGTAGAGCGGCACGGATTTCGCAATCAAATAAAAGATGGAGCGCTTCACGGATTTGCGTGTCATCCTTTCGCAGGGGCCATGCTAATCTTCTCTGTATCGATCCAATTTTAGTATATGTGCCGCCGTGGCGAGCACAGAACAGCTAGCTCGCTCGAGGTATCTTTACCCTCGGAGTCCCCGCGAGCTCTCACAGAGCTGGTAAGGGCCCAGTGAGCCATCTCATCCCATCGCATACCGTGCCGCACGGACCGCGTCGGTGATGAGGCCGGACGCGCATCCCTCCATTGATGCAACCGCTCACCGAGTTTGGGGGACAGGGGAACGTAGCGCGTCTTTTTTTAGACGTGCCCGATTCCACCGTGATGTATAGGAGCATCCTCTGGACATGAGGAAGCAGGTGTACACGCTTGCCGGTGGTACCTGGCGTACTGGCGCTGAAGGGGGCGTGATCTCTACATTTTTTTAAGAAAGAAGAGTGGGCAGTAAAGAAGGGCTGGACAGCAAAGGCTCAGGGTGAAGGGAGTCTTACCGGACGCACTTTGGATCTCCACAAGATGGTGTATGGTCAGGGATTCTCTTCTTACTTCCTACACATGAGCGTGGAAGTTCTCCGGCTAACTATAATGTTGTTAAATGAGCAGGTGACATGGTTTTCCTCTCCCTGCTCTCAAGCTCCGAGTCTGACGATGGCCACGTACATCTCATGAGTTCATCACATGGTGTGACGGAGCGGGGCTGCAACTGAACATCTCTAAGACAGAGGAGATGGTGAGTGATTTTACGTCAAAACGCCTCCCACGCTGAGACTCCTATGATTATTCACCGCACGAGGGCTGATAGAGTAGAGGGGCACGGATATCTAAATTTTTTTAAGAAAGAAGAGTGGGCAGTAAAGATGGGCTGGACAGCAAAGGCTCAGGGTGAAGGGAGTCTTACCGGACGCACTTTGGATCTCCACAAGATGGTGTATGGTCAGGGATTCTCTTCTTACTTCCTACACATGAGCGTGGAAGTTCTCCGGCTAATTATAATGTTGTTAAATGAGCAGGTGACACGGTTCTCCTCTCCCTGCTCTCAAGCTCCGAGTCTGACGATGGCCACGTACTTCTCATGAGTTCATCACATAGTGTAACGGAGCGGGGCTGCAACTGTACATCTCTAAGAAAGAGGAGATGGTGAGAGATTTTACGTCAAAACGCCTCCCACGCTGAGACTCCTATGATTATTCACCGCACGAGGGCTGATAGAGTAGAGGGGCACGGAAATCGCAATCAAATAAAAGATGGAGCACTTCACGGATTTGCGTGTCATCCTTTCGCAGGGGCCATGCTAATCTTCTCTGTATCGATCCAATTTTAGTATATGTGCCGCCGTGGCGAGCACAGAACAGCTGGCTCGCTCGAGGTATCTTTAGCCCTCGGGTCCCCGCGAGCTCTCACAGAGCTGGTCAGGGCCCAGTAAGCCATCTTATCCCATCGCATACCGTGCCGCACGGGCCGCGTCGGTGCTGAGGCCGGACGCACATCCCTCCATTGATGCAACTGCTCACCGAGTTTGGGGGACAGTGGAACGTAGCGCGTCAATTTCTAGACGTGCCCGATTCCACCGTGATGTACAGGAGCATCCTCTGGAAATAAGGAAGCAGGTGTACACGCTTGCCGGTGGTACCTGGCGTACTGACGCTGAAGGGGGCGTGGCCTCTTACCGGACGCACTTTGGATCTCCACAAGATGGTGTATGGTCAGGGATTCTCTTCTTACTTCCTACACATGAGCGTGGAAGTTCTCCGGCTAACTATAATGTTGTTAAATGAGCAGGTGACACGGTTCTCCTCTCCCTGCTCTCAAGCTCCGAGTCTGACGATGGCCACGTACATCTCATGAGTTACTCACATGGTGTGACGGAGCGGGGCTGCAACTGAACATCTCTAAGACAGAGGAGATGGTGAGTGATTTTACGTCAAAACGCCTCCCACGCTGAGACTCCTATGATTATTCACCGCACGAGGGCTGATAGAGTAGAGGGGCACGGATTTCGCAATCAAATAAAAGATGGAGCGCTTCACGGATTTGCGTGTCATCCTTTCGCAGGGGCCATGCTAATCTTCTCTGTATCGATCCAATTTTAGTATATGTGCCGCCGTGGCGAGCACAGAACAGCTAGCGCGCTCGAGGTATCTTTAGCCCTCGGGTCCCCGCGAGCTCTCACAGAGCTGGTAAGGGCCCAGTGAGCCATCTCATCCCATCGCATACCTTGCCGCACGGACCGCGTCGGTGCTGAGGACGGACGCACATCGCTCCATTGATGCAACCGCTCACCGAGTTTGGGGGACAGGGGAACGTAGCGCGTCTTTTTTTAGACGTGCCCGATTCCACCGTGATGTACAGGAGCATCCTCTGGACATGAGGAAGCAGGTGTACACGCTTGCCGGTGGTACCTGGCGTACTGGCGCTGAAGGGGGCGTGGCCTCTACATTTTTTTAAGAAAGAAGAGTGGGCAGTAAAGAAGGGCTGGACAGCAAAGGCTCAGGGTAAAGGGAGTCTTACCGGACGCACTTTGGATCTCCACAAGATGGTGTATGGTCAGGGATTCTCTTCTTACTTCCTACACATGAGCGTGGAAGTTCTCCGGCTAATTATAATGTTGTTAAATGAGCAGGTGACACGGTTCTCCTCTCCCTGCTCTCAAGCTCCGAGTCTGACGATGGCCACGTACTTCTCATGAGTTCATCACATAGTGTAACGGAGCGGGGCTGCAACTGAACATCTCTAAGAAAGAGGAGATGGTGAGTGATTTTACGTCAAAACGCCTCCCACGCTGAGATTCCTATGATTATTCACCGCACGAGGGCTGATAGAGTAGAGGGGCACGGATATCTACATTTTTTTAAGAAAGAAGAGTGGGCAGTAAAGAAGGGCTGGACAGCAAAGGCTCAGGGTGAAGGGAGTCTTACCGGACGCACTTTGGATCTCCACAAGATGGTGTATGGTCAGGGATTCTCTTCTTACTTCCTACACATGAGCGTGGAAGTTCTCCGGCTAACTATAATGTTGTTAAATGAGCAGGTGACACGGTTCTCCTCTCCCTGCTCTCAAGCTCAGAGTCTGACGATGGCCACGTACATCTCATGAGTTCATCACATGGTGTGACGGAGCGGGGCTGCAACTGAACATCTCTAAGACAGAGGAGATGGTGAGTGATTTTACGTCAAAACGCCTCCCACGCTGAGACTCCTATGATTATTCACCGCACGAGGGCTGATAGAGTAGAGGGGCATGGATTTCGCAATCAAATAAAAGATGGAGCGCTTCACGGATTTGCGTGTCATCCTTTCGCAGGGGCCATGCTAATCTTCTCTGTATCGATCCAATTTTAGTATATGTGCCGCCGTGGCGAGCACAGAACAGCTAGCTCGCTCGAGGTATCTTTACCCTCGGGTCCCCGCGAGCTCTCACAGAGCTGGTAAGGGCCCAGTGAGCCATCTCATCCCATCGCATACCGTGCCGCACGGACCGCGTCGGTGATGAGGCCGGACGCGCATCCCTCCATTGATGCAACCGCTCACCGAGTTTGGGGGACAGGGGAACGTAGCGTGTCTTTTTTTAGACGTGCCCGATTCCACCGTGATGTACAGGAGCATCCTCTGGACATGAGGAAGCAGGTGTACACGCTTGCCGGTGGTACCTGGCGTACTGGCGCTGAAGGGGGCGTGGCCTCTACATTTTTTTAAGAAAGAAGAGTGGGCAGTAAAGAAGGGCTGGACAGCAAAGGCTCAGGGTGAAGGGAGTCTTACCGGACGCACTTTGGATCTCCACAAGATGGTGTATGGTCAGGGATTCTCTTCTTACTTCCTACACATGAGCGTGGAAGTTCTCCGGCTAATTATAATGTTGTTAAATGAGCAGGTGACACGGTTCTCCTCTCCCTGCTCTCAAGCTCCGAGTCTGACGATGGCCACGTACTTCTCATGAGTTCATCACATAGTGTAACGGAGCGGGGCTGCAACTGAACATCTCTAAGAAAGAGGAGATGGTGAGTGATTTTACGTCAAAACGCCTCCCACGCTGAGATTCCTATGATTATTCACCGCACGAGGGCTGATAGAGTAGAGGGGCACGGATATCTACATTTTTTTAAGAAAGAAGAGTGGGCAGTAAAGATGGGCTGGACAGCAAAGGCTCAGGGTGAAGGGAGTCTTACCGGACGCACTTTGGATCTCCACAAGATGGTGTATGGTCAGGGATTCTCTTCTTACTTCCTACACATGAGCGTGGAAGTTCTCCGGCTAATTATAATGTTGTTAAATGAGCAGGTGACACGGTTCTCCTCTCCCTGCTCTCAAGCTCCGAGTCTGATGATGGCCACGTACATCTCATGAGTTCATCACATGGTGTGACGGAGCGGGGCTGCAACTGAACATCTCTAAGACAGAGGAGATGGTGAGTGATTTTACGTCAAAACGCCTCCCACGCTGAGACTCCTATGATTATTCACCGCACGAGGGCTGATAGAGTAGAGCGGCACGGATTTCGCAATCAAATAAAAGATGGAGCGCTTCACGGATTTGCGTGTCATCCTTTCGCAGGGGCCATGCTAATCTTCTCTGTATCGATCCAATTTTAGTATATGTGCCGCCGTGGCGAGCACAGAACAGCTAGCTCGCTCGAGGTATCTTTACCCTCGGAGTCCCCGCGAGCTCTCACAGAGCTGGTAAGGGCCCAGTGAGCCATCTCATCCCATCGCATACCGTGCCGCACGGACCGCGTCGGTGATGAGGCCGGACGCGCATCCCTCCATTGATGCAACCGCTCACCGAGTTTGGGGGACAGGGGAACGTAGCGCGTCTTTTTTTAGACGTGCCCGATTCCACCGTGATGTATAGGAGCATCCTCTGGACATGAGGAAGCAGGTGTACACGCTTGCCGGTGGTACCTGGCGTACTGGCGCTGAAGGGGGCGTGATCTCTACATTTTTTTAAGAAAGAAGAGTGGGCAGTAAAGAAGGGCTGGACAGCAAAGGCTCAGGGTGAAGGGAGTCTTACCGGACGCACTTTGGATCTCCACAAGATGGTGTATGGTCAGGGATTCTCTTCTTACTTCCTACACATGAGCGTGGAAGTTCTCCGGCTAACTATAATGTTGTTAAATGAGCAGGTGACATGGTTTTCCTCTCCCTGCTCTCAAGCTCCGAGTCTGACGATGGCCACGTACATCTCATGAGTTCATCACATGGTGTGACGGAGCGGGGCTGCAACTGAACATCTCTAAGACAGAGGAGATGGTGAGTGATTTTACGTCAAAACGCCTCCCACGCTGAGACTCCTATGATTATTCACCGCACGAGGGCTGATAGAGTAGAGGGGCACGGATATCTAAATTTTTTTAAGAAAGAAGAGTGGGCAGTAAAGATGGGCTGGACAGCAAAGGCTCAGGGTGAAGGGAGTCTTACCGGACGCACTTTGGATCTCCACAAGATGGTGTATGGTCAGGGATTCTCTTCTTACTTCCTACACATGAGCGTGGAAGTTCTCCGGCTAATTATAATGTTGTTAAATGAGCAGGTGACACGGTTCTCCTCTCCCTGCTCTCAAGCTCCGAGTCTGACGATGGCCACGTACTTCTCATGAGTTCATCACATAGTGTAACGGAGCGGGGCTGCAACTGTACATCTCTAAGAAAGAGGAGATGGTGAGAGATTTTACGTCAAAACGCCTCCCACGCTGAGACTCCTATGATTATTCACCGCACGAGGGCTGATAGAGTAGAGGGGCACGGAAATCGCAATCAAATAAAAGATGGAGCGCTTCACGGATTTGCGTGTCATCCTTTCGCAGGGGCCATGCTAATCTTCTCTGTATCGATCCAATTTTAGTATATGTGCCGCCGTGGCGAGCACAGAACAGCTGGCTCGCTCGAGGTATCTTTAGCCCTCGGGTCCCCGCGAGCTCTCACAGAGCTGGTCAGGGCCCAGTAAGCCATCTTATCCCATCGCATACCGTGCCGCACGGGCCGCGTCGGTGCTGAGGCCGGACGCACATCCCTCCATTGATGCAACTGCTCACCGAGTTTGGGGGACAGTGGAACGTAGCGCGTCAATTTCTAGACGTGCCCGATTCCACCGTGATGTACAGGAGCATCCTCTGGAAATAAGGAAGCAGGTGTACACGCTTGCCGGTGGTACCTGGCGTACTGACGCTGAAGGGGGCGTGGCCTCTTACCGGACGCACTTTGGATCTCCACAAGATGGTGTATGGTCAGGGATTCTCTTCTTACTTCCTACACATGAGCGTGGAAGTTCTCCGGCTAACTATAATGTTGTTAAATGAGCAGGTGACACGGTTCTCCTCTCCCTGCTCTCAAGCTCCGAGTCTGACGATGGCCACGTACATCTCATGAGTTACTCACATGGTGTGACGGAGCGGGGCTGCAACTGAACATCTCTAAGACAGAGGAGATGGTGAGTGATTTTACGTCAAAACGCCTCCCACGCTGAGACTCCTATGATTATTCACCGCACGAGGGCTGATAGAGTAGAGGGGCACGGATTTCGCAATCAAATAAAAGATGGAGCGCTTCACGGATTTGCGTGTCATCCTTTCGCAGGGGCCATGCTAATCTTCTCTGTATCGATCCAATTTTAGTATATGTGCCGCCGTGGCGAGCACAGAACAGCTAGCGCGCTCGAGGTATCTTTAGCCCTCGGGTCCCCGCGAGCTCTCACAGAGCTGGTAAGGGCCCAGTGAGCCATCTCATCCCATCGCATACCTTGCCGCACGGACCGCGTCGGTGCTGAGGACGGACGCACATCGCTCCATTGATGCAACCGCTCACCGAGTTTGGGGGACAGGGGAACGTAGCGCGTCTTTTTTTAGACGTGCCCGATTCCACCGTGATGTACAGGAGCATCCTCTGGACATGAGGAAGCAGGTGTACACGCTTGCCGGTGGTACCTGGCGTACTGGCGCTGAAGGGGGCGTGGCCTCTACATTTTTTTAAGAAAGAAGAGTGGGCAGTAAAGAAGGGCTGGACAGCAAAGGCTCAGGGTAAAGGGAGTCTTACCGGACGCACTTTGGATCTCCACAAGATGGTGTATGGTCAGGGATTCTCTTCTTACTTCCTACACATGAGCGTGGAAGTTCTCCGGCTAATTATAATGTTGTTAAATGAGCAGGTGACACGGTTCTCCTCTCCCTGCTCTCAAGCTCCGAGTCTGACGATGGCCACGTACTTCTCATGAGTTCATCACATAGTGTAACGGAGCGGGGCTGCAACTGAACATCTCTAAGAAAGAGGAGATGGTGAGTGATTTTACGTCAAAACGCCTCCCACGCTGAGATTCCTATGATTATTCACCGCACGAGGGCTGATAGAGTAGAGGGGCACGGATATCTACATTTTTTTAAGAAAGAAGAGTGGGCAGTAAAGATGGGCTGGACAGCAAAGGCTCAGGGTGAAGGGAGTCTTACTGGACGCACTTTGGATCTCCACAAGATGGTGTATGGTCAGGGATTCTCTTCTTACTTCCTACACATGAGCGTGGAAGTTCTCCGGCTAATTATAATGTTGTTAAATGAGCAGGTGACACGGTTCTCCTCTCCCTGCTCTCAAGCTCCGAGTCTGACGATGGCCACGTACATCTCATGAGTTCATCACATGGTGTGACGGAGCGGGGCTGCAACTGAACATCTCTAAGACAGAGGAGATGGTGAGTGATTTTACCTCAAAACGCCTCCCACGCTGAGACTCCTATGATTATTCACCGCACGAGGGCTGATAGAGTAGAGCGGCACGGATTTCGCAATCAAATAAAAGATGGAGCGCTTCACGGATTTGCGTGTCATCCTTTCGCAGGGGCCATGCTAATCTTCTCTGTATCGATCCAATTTTAGTATATGTGCCGCCGTGGCAAGCACAGAACAGCTAGCTCGCTCGAGGTATCTTTACCCTCGGGTCCCCGCGAGCTCTCACAGAGCTGGTAAGGGCCCAGTGAGCCATCTCATCCCATCGCATGCCGTGCCGCACGGACCGCGTCGGTGATGAGGCCGGACGCGCATCCCTCCATTGATGCAACCGCTCACCGAGTTTGGGGGACAGGGGAACGTAGCGCGTCTTTTTTTAGACGTGCCCGATTCCACCGTGATGTACAGGAGCATCCTCTGGACATGAGGAAGCAGGTGTACACGCTTGCCGGTGGTACCTGGCGTACTGGCGCTGAAGGGGGCGTGGCCTCTACATTTTTTTAAGAAAGAAGAGTGGGCAGTAAAGAAGGGCTGGACAGCAAAGGCTCAGGGTGAAGGGAGTCTTACCGGACGCACTTTGGATCTCCACAAGATGGTGTATGGTCAGGGATTCTCTTCTTACTTCCTACACATGAGCGTGGAAGTTCTCCGGCTAATTATAATGTTGTTAAATGAGCAGGTGACACGGTTCTCCTCTCCCTGCTCTCAAGCTCCGAGTCTGACGATGGCCACGTACTTCTCATGAGTTCATCACATAGTGTAACGGAGCGGGGCTGCAACTGTACATCTCTAAGAAAGAGGAGATGGTGAGAGATTTTACCTCAAAACGCCTCCCACGCTGAGACTCCTATGATTATTCACCGCACGAGGGCTGATAGAGTAGAGGGGCACGGATATCGCAATCAAATAAAAGATGGAGCGCTTCACGAATTTGCGTGTCATCCTTTCGCAGGGGCCATGCTAATCTTCTCTGTATCGATCCAATTTTAGTATATGTGCCGCCGTGGCGAGCACAGAACAGCTGGCTCGCTCGAGGTATCTTTACTCCTCGGGTCCCCGCGAGCTCTCACAGAGCTGGTCAGGGCCCAGTGAGCCATCTCATCCCATCGCATACCGTGCCGCACGGACCGCGTCGGTGCTGAGGCCGGACGCACATCCCTCCATTGATGCAACTGCTCACCGAGTTTGGGGGACAGTGGAACGTAGCGCGTCAATTTCTAGACGTGCCCGATTCCACCGTGATGTACAGGAGCATCCTCTGGAAATAAGGAAGCAGGTGTACACGCTTGCCGGTGGTACCTGGCGTACTGGCGCTGAAGGGGGCGCGGCCTCTTACCGGACGCACTTTGGATCTCCACAAGATGGTGTATGGTCAGGGATTCTCTTCTTACTTCCTACACATGAGCGTGGAAGTTCTCCGGCTAACTATAATGTTGTTAAATGAGCAGGTGACACGGTTCTCCTCTCCCTGCTCTCAAGCTCCGAGTCTGACGATGGCCACGTACATCTCATGAGTTACTCACATGGTGTGACGTAGCGGGGCTGCAACTGAACATCTCTAAGACAGAGGAGATGGTGAGTGATTTTACGTCAAAACGCCTCCCACGCTGAGACTCCTATGATTATTCACCGCACGAGGGCTGATAGAGTAGAGATGCACGGATTTCGCAATCAAATAAAAGATGGAGCGCTTCACGGATTTGCGTGTCATCCTTTCGCGAAAGGATGACACGCAAATCCGTGCCGCTCTACTCTATCAGCCCTCGTGCGGTGAATAATCATAGGAGTCTCAGCGTGGGAGGCGTTTTGACGTAAAATCACTCACCATCTCCTCTGTCTTAGAGATGTTCAGTTGCAGCCCCGTTCCGTCACACCATGTGATGAACTCATGAGATGTACGTGGCCATCGTCAGACTCGGAGCTTGAGAGCAGGGAGAGGAGAACCGTGTCACCTGCTCATTTAACAACATTATAATTAGCCGGAGAACTTCCACGCTCATGTGTAGGAAGTAAGAAGAGAATCCCTGACCATACACCATCTTGTGGAGATCCAAAGTGCGTCCGGTAAGAGGCCACGCCCCCTTCAGCGCCAGTACGCCAGGTACCACCGGCAAGCGTGTACACCTGCTTCCTCATGTCCAGAGGATGCTCCTGTACATCACGGTGGAATCGGGCACGTCTAAAAAAAGACGCGCTACGTTCCCCTGTCCCCCAAACTCGGTGAGCGGTTGCATCAATGGAGCGATGTGCGTCCGTCCTCAGCACCGACGCGGTCCGTGCGGCAAGGTATGCGATGGGATGAGATGGCTCACTGGGCCCTTACCAGCTCTGTGAGAGCTCGCGGGGACCCGAGGGCTAAAGATACCTCGAGCGAGCCAGCTGTTCTGTGCTCGCCACGGCGGCACATATACTAAAATTGGATCGATACAGAGAAGCTTAGCATGGCCCCTGCGAAAGGATGACACGCAAATCCGTGAAGCGCTCCATCTTTTATTTGATTGCGAAATCCGTGCCGCTCTACTCTATCAGCCCTCGTGCGGTGAATAATCATAGGAGTCTCAGCGTGGGAGGCGTTTTGACGTAAAATCACTCACCATCTCCTCTGTCTTAGAGATGTTCATTTGCAGCCCCGCTCCGTCACACCATGTGATGAACTCATGAGATGTACGTGGCCATCGTCAGACTCAGAGCTTGAGAGCAGGGAGAGGAGAACCGTGTCACCTGCTCATTTAACAACATTATAATTAGCCGGAGAACTTCCACGCTCATGTGTAGGAAGTAAGAAGAGAATCCCTGACCATACACCATCTTGTGGAGATCCAAAGTGCGTCCGGTAAGACTCCCTTCACCCTGAGCCTTTGCTGTCCAGCCCTTCTTTACTGCCCACTCTTCTTTCTTAAAAAAATTTAGAGGCCACGCCCCCTTCAGCGCCAGTACGCCAGGTACCACCGGCAAGCGTGTACACCTGCTTCCTCATGTCCAGAGGATGCTCCTGTACATCACGGTGGAATCGGGCACGTCTAAAAAAAGACGCACTACGTTCCCCTGTCCCCCAAACTCGGTGAGCGGTTGTGTCACACCCAGGGGCTGGCTATGCTTTAACTAAGCCACACCCCTTCTCAACTTCCACCTCGAGGAGGTCCCCAAACCCGACCCAATGGCCAAGCAACACGAGAACAAGTAAGTGATAACACAATCTTTATTTAAATATTTAAAAATAGCTTAGGGAATAGGGAAAGGGCAATTAAAACTAAACTCTGACTCGGCCCTCCAGATGGGCTATGGCCGGGAAGAGGTCAGGGAGCAAGGGGGCCACGGGGATCCGGGGCGTGGG
Source organism: Carassius carassius (assembly GCF_963082965.1). Lineage (NCBI taxonomy): Eukaryota > Metazoa > Chordata > Actinopteri > Cypriniformes > Cyprinidae > Carassius > Carassius carassius. The sequence continues at coordinate 26,172,299 of NC_081795.1, forward strand.
GCTCGGGCCCCGGCCTGAGTCTTAGGTATCCGTAGCGCCCTCCTTCTTCCTCCTCTTCGCTGAATACAGCTCACGGTAAGTACTGGTTCACTCAGTTCGTTCTCGAGGTGCCCACTCTCTTTCTCTTCCTCCACAGGCAACGGCTCTTCGCTGATTACAGCTCACAGTAAGTACTGATTCACCCAGTTCATTCCTTGGGTGCTCACGCTCTTTCTCTTTCTCCACAGGCAACGGCTGGGACACACAGGCACAGTTAGTTCAGCTTGGTTTTGCTCTCACCTCTTCGCTGATTACAGCTCACAGTAAGTACTGGTTCACACAGTTCGTTCCTTGGGTGCTCACTCGCTTTCTCTTTCTCCACAGGCAGCGGCTGGGACACACAGGCACAGTTAGTTCAGCTTGGTTTTGCTCTCACCTCTTCGCTGATTACAGCTCACAGTAAGTACTGGTTCACACAGTTCGTTCCTTGGGTGCTCACTCGCCTTCTCTTTCTCCACAGGCAGCGGCGTAAGTACAGGTTCCCTCAGTCTCTCCTCGTGTTACCCACTCTCTCTCCTTTTCTCTCCACAGGTATCAACTTGGGCACAATAGCACAGTTAGTTTGCTTTGAATAGCTCTCACCTCTGGGCTGGACACAGCGTACTGTAAGTACAGGGTTCGCTCTATTCCTCCTCGTGTTATTCACTCTCTCTCTCCTTTCCTCTCCACAGGTATCAACTTGGGCACAATAGCACAGTTAGTTTGCTTTGAATGGCTCTCACCTCTGGGCTGGACACAGCGTACTGTAAGTACAGGGTTCGCTCTATTCCTCCTCGTGTTATTCACTCTCTCTCCTTTTCTCTCCACAGGTATCAACTTGGGCACAATAGCACAGTTAGTTTGCTTTGAATGGCTCTCACCTCTGGGCTGGACACAGCGTACTGTAAGTACAGGGTTCGCTCTATTCCTCCTCGTGTTATTCCCTCTCTCTCCTTTTCTCTCCACAGATATCAACTTGGGCACAATAGCACCGTTAGTTTGCTTTGAATGGCTCTCACCTCTGGGCTGAACACAGCGCACTGTAAGTACAGGTTTCCTCTGTTTCTCCTTGTGTTACTCACTCTCTTTCCTTTCCTCTCCACAGGTATCAACTTAGACACAAAACACAGTTACTCTGCTTTGGATGGCTTTCACCTCTGGGCTGGACACAGCGTACCGTGCTATCTCCGGAGATCTGAAGCACGCTCACAACATATACTGTACTGAACTAGGCCAGGACCAGCAATCTCCTTGTCCTCCCACGCCGAAGTGCGTGAAGGCGGGGGTTTATCTGACAGGACACACGGCAATACACAGCAGCCCACAGCAATATACAACACCACGTCAAAATTATAGGTTTTCACAGCACGAAGACTCACCCACCACACTCAGTGTACGGAAAGGACACCCGTCTTCCTTCACTTCGCTTGGTTCGGATCTGGCGATGGAATATGCGGCCTAGCTAGTGATGTCGTCGTTGCGACTACTTCAATAAGTATTCCTTCGGCTCTCCCACCACACTATATTAGGGGTAGGGCCACCCTCCTCCTCCTGGAGAGATCTACACAACGCCAGGTCAATATACAGGGCACTTTCGACTGGCTCTTAGTACTCACATCAATGCCACTTCCAATCCCCTTTTTCACGTCGTCTCAGTTCGCCGTATAATCTGTTCACTTCTCAACCTTTAAGGTTCGCGATGTCTTCACAATCATACAATTCCAGCCTGAGGGAGAGAGAGAGTTAGACAGCTACCAGCAGCGTACCAAGACGGGCACAACCCAGTGCTTCACACACACCAAAGAGAGCTTCCTAGACTGTGAAATAACTTGGCCTTAAGTACTGCCTTGTCCAGCGTATCCTCCAATCACCAACCGCTGTCCCTAACTAGGCACAGGTGCATCGAATTCCCTGATTTTCCTTCTTACGGCGCTACCGGAAGTTCCGGTGTTCTGTTTTTCCGGTCCGGGCGGAAACACTTCCGGGCGGAACCAAACTTCCCGAATTTTGGTTCCGCCCCTAAAGATCGTCACCTTGTGACATCCTCCCCCGCCAATCCGTTCTAGTCCCTAGAACGTCCTCGGGCTGTCCACTCCCCATAGCGGGCAGGGGGTCGGCCTCGGTTCTCTCGCTGGGATCGTCTCACTGGTGAATCGGGCTCAGCTTGTTCAGGGGCTGCTTCTGGTTCTCTCGGGGCGATCGGGGGTGGTGCCACCACGGGTCTCCCTGGTACCACAGCCCAACCTTCAATCCAGGGGGCCGCTGGTACAGGTTCCGTGGGGACTTCTTCCACGGCTTCAGGGTAGTTAGGGCATGGGCGAATCATGTTCCGGTGCACCACACGGTCGGGGCCTGACTTCCCTTCTGGCCGGATGGTATAGACCGGCTGCCCCGGCCTCTGCTGCCGGCAGACTACATAAGGGGTGGCCTCCCAACGGTCACTCAGTTTCCCCTTCCCCTGCCGCCGATTATCTCTCACCAACACCCTCTCTCCTGGCAGTAGAGGGGCTTCTCTAGCAGTCCGATCATACAACCGCTTACTTTTCTCTCCTGCCGTCTGTATCCTTTTCGACACCTGCTCGTAGGCGAAATGCAAGCGCTGGTGATGGCGCCCCACCCACTCCGTTACACTTGCTTCCTCTTGGTCGGCTATCACTCCTAGGACCAGGTCAGTAGGCATTCGTATGTGTCTGCCAAACATCAGGTAAGTGGGAGCGTAACCCGTAGTACTATGTATACTGTTGTTATAGGCCTGTAGGAGGTTTGGCAAGGCACTCACCCAATCGTCCTGCCGTTGTTGATCCAAGGTCCCCAGCAGCCCCAATAGGGTCTGATTGAATCTCTCACAGCCGCCGTTCCCCTGAGGATGATACGAAGTGGTGTGAGTTTTCGTGCAACCGTACAACTGGCATAGTTCTCTAATTACCCTGGACTCAAAGTTGGCTCCTTGATCGGAGTGCAGAAACTCCGGGCATCCGAACGTCTGGAAGACGGCCCGCCATAAAACTGTAGCGGTGGTGGTTGCAGTCTGGTCGAGGGTGGGGATAGCCCAAGCGTACTTTGTGAACAAATCCGTTATTACCAAGATGTTCTGGTAGCGATCTCGTGGTCGGCCCAGTGTCAAGAAGTCCATAGCCATGATATGAAGGGGGGCCTTCGCATGGATGGGTACCATTGGCGCTCGGACCTCCCGTCTGGACTTAAACAATATGCATCTCGGGCAAGCTTGAATTAGGGCGTGCACCGATGCCTCTAGCCCGGGCCAAAAGAAGAATCTCCTAAGCAGGGACACGGTCCTCTCCTGTCCCTGATGCCCCAACTGGTTGTGGTACGCCGAAACTAAAGCCGTTACCTCATCTGCGGGTACCACGATCTGGCGTACTTCTTCGCCCAACTTCGGGTCACTGACCCTTCTGCACAAAACGCCATCTCTCAGCTCCAGCCTGTCCCATTGCCCCAGCAGCCTCCTCCCAGTATCCGTCTGGGCTAACCTCTCCGCTGGCGTCAGCCGTCGGCCCTGTTCCAGCCATTCTCTTACCAGCCGCACATCTTGATCCCTGGCCTGTCTCTCCCTCCACCGACGGGGATCCCATCCCCAGTTCTCAGGCACGGCCTCTTGTCTGCTGCCTGGTGCCTCTACTGCTCCTACCATATAGCCCTCCTCCGGGCTGGCCCCTCCGGGGCTTTCCGCTTCGGGCAGCCTTGAGAGGACGTCCGCGTTCATGTGTTCACGCCCTGGTCGGTACTGTAGTTGATAGTCAAAGTTGGCCAGTTGGGCCACCCACCGCTGCTCCACGGCTCCCAGCTTCGCCGTCTGTAAGTGTACTAATGGGTTATTGTCTGTAATGATCGTCACCTTGGCACCCCAGAGGTAGTCTTTAAATTTCTCACTTAGGGCCCACTTCAACGCCAGCAGCTCCAATTTGAAAGAACTATAGTTCGCATCGTTCCTCTCGGCTGGGTGGAGGCTCCGGCTGGCGTACGCGATGACCCTCTCAACTCCGTCCTGCCGTTGAGCCAACACCGCTCCCAGCCCGAGATTGCTGGCATCTGTATACAAAAGGAATGGTTTTGTGAAATCTGCGTATGCCAAGATAGGGGCCTGTAGCAGCTCCTGCTTCAATGTCTGGAACGCCGACTCACAATTTGCATCCCAGTCTACGTTGGGCGACCCCCGGCCCCGGTTACGACCTGTGCCAACCAGCAACTGATTAAGGGGTTTAGCAATTTTTGAAAAGTCCTTTATGAAACGCCTATAGTATCCCACAAATCCTAAAAAGGATCGCACTTGCCTCACTGTCCTCGGGGCCTTCCAGTCCTTCACGGCCGATACCTTTCCAGGATCTACGGACACTCCAGCCGCACTGACCACGTGGCCCAGAAAGTTGACTTCTCTCCGTAGTAAGTGACACTTATTGGGCTGTAGTTTCAATCCGTACTTCTCCATGGCCCGAAAGACTTCCTCGAGGTGCCTCAGGTGTGAATCAAAATCTGGGGAGTAGACAATCACATCATCCAGGTAAACTAATACTGACTCCATTAACTGACCTCCCAAGCACCGCTGCATCAGCCGCTGGAAGGTGGCCGGAGCGTTACAGAGCCCGAAAGGCATCCGGTCCCATTCAAATAGTCCAAACGGGGTTGTAAAGGCAGTCTTCTCCCGGTCTGCTTCGGCCACCTGCACCTGCCAGTAGCCACTGGCCAAATCTAGGGTAGAGTACCATGCCGACTGCGTGAGGCTGGCAAGCGAATCTTCGATCCGTGGCAAAGGGAAAGCGTCTTTCTTAGTCACGAGGTTCAGCTTACGGTAGTCCACGCAGAATCTCCAAGCCCCCGTCTTCTTTTGCACCAGCACTATGGGGGCCGCCCACGGGCTGCTGCTTTCCCTAACAACTCCTTGCTTCAGCATGCCTTGCAGGAGTGTACGTACCTCGGTATACAAAGTGGGCGGAATTGGGCGATACCTCTCCCGGCTGGGCCCTGCATCCCCGGTAGGTATATGATGTTGTACCACCTGGGTGCATCCGTAGTCTTCATCGTGGGTGGCGAACACATGCTGCCATCTCCGAAGGAGGGCCTGTAACTTCTGTGTCTGTGCCTGCTCTAAATCCTCCCCTTGTAACGACTCACCCGCCAGGTGGCTCGGCACACTCCTCTCCATACCACCCCATGGGGTGTCTACTTGTGTCAGGGCCACCTCGATGACAGTGGGGCACACCTGACGAAAACTAATATCCCTCTCTTCCCCTACTTGGTGGGATGTAACCGTTGTCAGACGGGCTAATCGTTGGTGCCGATGTAGTTGCACCGCGTATGGATGTACATTCCGTATCCTCACGGGGACTCTCCCCCGCCGGACCGTCGATAGTCCTCGTGCCACTTCCACTTGTGGACAATCCACATGGGGCTCCACCAGCACCCACTCTTCTGGGCCCGCTCTTCGGGGCGGTACTCGCGCCCACACAACAGCCTCACTTTTTGCGGGGACAGACAAAGCAAAACGACACATCACTCTTCCTACCTCTTCCTGTTCCCTGCGGACTTGGCTCATTTGCACCCTTCGACAGTCAGCTACCACACACTCCCACTTGGGCCTCTCTGCAGGTGGTATCTTCGATACGGGCCTAGCCCGAAATAGCTCTTCCCAGCAATCAGCGAGGACATTCATGCCCAACAGGGCTCGATGTGCACCCAGACAATGGTCTTGCACGATAATCACACCTTTCTGGGGGACCATCACTCCGTGAACCTCTAGGTCCGTCAATCGGTAGCCAATATATGGGATGTCGAGGCCGTTTGCGCCCTTCAGAGTAAGCCAGGGGGCCTCCGCCCCTGGTGCCCCTTGTTTCCCAAACACTTCTTCGGATAAACTCTCAGCAAACAACGTCACTTGGGAGCCTGTGTCTACCAGGCATTGAATCTCCTTGCCGCACACTCTCACCTTCGCCACGGGGCTACGCCCAATCATCTGGCTCCTAGAGCCATATCCTCTTCCAGGGTCTTCTCGAGGGGTCCCGGCCACACGACCCACAGTGGCCGGCCGACCTAAAAACCCCCTTCTGACGCCCTGCGGGGCCCACACTGGCGGCTATAGTGACCTGGTTTGCCACAGCGGTTGCAGATGGGTCGCCCTTGCTCGTCCCATTCGAAACGGGGCCGGTTAAAGTGGTTCGGGCGCCTGAACGGCTCTCGGCCTCCCTCTGAGTACACTCGGTCTCGGGGCGCCGGCCGTGGTTCCTCCCGCGCCCGTCCTTGGCGCAATTCTCCTACGAGGGCTTTAGACAGTTCAGACATCTGATCGCGGACATCTTTCAAAAGTTCAGCCTTCAGTGCTTGCTTCCAGTCAGGGCCTCCGGGTTGTGCTGGTGCTACTTCACTGACAACCGCACACACTGGGGAACCACTCACCTCAGTCTCATCACCTTCCAGGGCCAGTGCCTCTTTCTTCAGATCTTCGAACGTAAGACCCGGGTCCCTTCGAAACTGGATACGTAGGCTCTGTCTCACCGGACCCTCCTTCAACCCCAGAAGAAACTGGTCCCGCAATAGAGTCTCTCCATCTCCCAACCCGTGGTCCCGACGGGTCTGTAGTCGGGCGAATTTCTCTCGCAACCTCAGGGCGAAAGCTCTAATCGGTTGGCGGGGGCCCTGCTTACAATTGAAGAACTGGGAGCGAAGGACAGCTACGGGGGTGTGGTCACCATACTGTTCAGTGAGGAACTGGAACACGGTTTGGGCGTTGGCTCTAACGGCTTCGGGGGCGGCATGCACCTCTCGCCGCGCTTCTCCATCCAGGGAGTTTAACACAAATTGAAGCCGCTGGGCTGCACTAAGGCCCTGTAGGTCGGCCAAGTACTCTAGTTGAGCCTTCCATTCAGACAATCGTACCTCGGATTCTGTCCCCCCATATTTTTGAATCCAGGGGCTCCCCATAAAAACGGGCATGGCACGGGGTTGGGCTGAAAGCCCCGCGTTGTCGGTCATTGGACGACCTTGGTTACTCAACTCGAGGTGGAAACCCTGCCGACTACGCCAAATCTGTCACACCCAGGGGCTGGCTATGCTTTAACTAAGCCACACCCCTTCTCAACTTCCACCTCGAGGAGGTCCCCAAACCCGACCCAATGGCCAAGCAACACGAGAACAAGTAAGTGATAACACAATCTTTATTTAAATATTTAAAAATAGCTTAGGGAATAGGGAAAGGGCAATTAAAACTAAACTCTGACTCGGCCCTCCAGATGGGCTATGGCCGGGAAGAGGTCAGGGAGCAAGGGGGCCACGGGGATCCGGGGCGTGGGGCTCGGGCCCCGGCCTGAGTCTTAGGTATCCGTAGCGCCCTCCTTCTTCCTCCTCTTCGCTGAATACAGCTCACGGTAAGTACTGGTTCACTCAGTTCGTTCTCGAGGTGCCCACTCTCTTTCTCTTCCTCCACAGGCAACGGCTCTTCGCTGATTACAGCTCACAGTAAGTACTGATTCACCCAGTTCATTCCTTGGGTGCTCACGCTCTTTCTCTTTCTCCACAGGCAACGGCTGGGACACACAGGCACAGTTAGTTCAGCTTGGTTTTGCTCTCACCTCTTCGCTGATTACAGCTCACAGTAAGTACTGGTTCACACAGTTCGTTCCTTGGGTGCTCACTCGCTTTCTCTTTCTCCACAGGCAGCGGCTGGGACACACAGGCACAGTTAGTTCAGCTTGGTTTTGCTCTCACCTCTTCGCTGATTACAGCTCACAGTAAGTACTGGTTCACACAGTTCGTTCCTTGGGTGCTCACTCGCCTTCTCTTTCTCCACAGGCAGCGGCGTAAGTACAGGTTCCCTCAGTCTCTCCTCGTGTTACCCACTCTCTCTCCTTTTCTCTCCACAGGTATCAACTTGGGCACAATAGCACAGTTAGTTTGCTTTGAATAGCTCTCACCTCTGGGCTGGACACAGCGTACTGTAAGTACAGGGTTCGCTCTATTCCTCCTCGTGTTATTCACTCTCTCTCTCCTTTCCTCTCCACAGGTATCAACTTGGGCACAATAGCACAGTTAGTTTGCTTTGAATGGCTCTCACCTCTGGGCTGGACACAGCGTACTGTAAGTACAGGGTTCGCTCTATTCCTCCTCGTGTTATTCACTCTCTCTCCTTTTCTCTCCACAGGTATCAACTTGGGCACAATAGCACAGTTAGTTTGCTTTGAATGGCTCTCACCTCTGGGCTGGACACAGCGTACTGTAAGTACAGGGTTCGCTCTATTCCTCCTCGTGTTATTCCCTCTCTCTCCTTTTCTCTCCACAGATATCAACTTGGGCACAATAGCACCGTTAGTTTGCTTTGAATGGCTCTCACCTCTGGGCTGAACACAGCGCACTGTAAGTACAGGTTTCCTCTGTTTCTCCTTGTGTTACTCACTCTCTTTCCTTTCCTCTCCACAGGTATCAACTTAGACACAAAACACAGTTACTCTGCTTTGGATGGCTTTCACCTCTGGGCTGGACACAGCGTACCGTGCTATCTCCGGAGATCTGAAGCACGCTCACAACATATACTGTACTGAACTAGGCCAGGACCAGCAATCTCCTTGTCCTCCCACGCCGAAGTGCGTGAAGGCGGGGGTTTATCTGACAGGACACACGGCAATACACAGCAGCCCACAGCAATATACAACACCACGTCAAAATTATAGGTTTTCACAGCACGAAGACTCACCCACCACACTCAGTGTACGGAAAGGACACCCGTCTTCCTTCACTTCGCTTGGTTCGGATCTGGCGATGGAATATGCGGCCTAGCTAGTGATGTCGTCGTTGCGACTACTTCAATAAGTATTCCTTCGGCTCTCCCACCACACTATATTAGGGGTAGGGCCACCCTCCTCCTCCTGGAGAGATCTACACAACGCCAGGTCAATATACAGGGCACTTTCGACTGGCTCTTAGTACTCACATCAATGCCACTTCCAATCCCCTTTTTCACGTCGTCTCAGTTCGCCGTATAATCTGTTCACTTCTCAACCTTTAAGGTTCGCGATGTCTTCACAATCATACAATTCCAGCCTGAGGGAGAGAGAGAGTTAGACAGCTACCAGCAGCGTACCAAGACGGGCACAACCCAGTGCTTCACACACACCAAAGAGAGCTTCCTAGACTGTGAAATAACTTGGCCTTAAGTACTGCCTTGTCCAGCGTATCCTCCAATCACCAACCGCTGTCCCTAACTAGGCACAGGTGCATCGAATTCCCTGATTTTCCTTCTTACGGCGCTACCGGAAGTTCCGGTGTTCTGTTTTTCCGGTCCGGGCGGAAACACTTCCGGGCGGAACCAAACTTCCCGAATTTTGGTTCCGCCCCTAAAGATCGTCACCTTGTGACAGTTGCATCAATGGAGGGATGCGCGTCCGGCCTCATCACCGACGCGGTCCGTGCGGCACGGTATGCGATGGGATGAGATGGCTCACTGGGCCCTTACCAGCTCTGTGAGAGCTCGCGGGGACCCGAGGGTAAAGATACCTCGAGCGAGCTAGCTGTTCTGTGCTCGCCACGGCGGCACATATACTAAAATTGGATCGATACAGAGAAGATTAGCATGGCCCCTGCGAAAGGATGACACGCAAATCCGTGAAGCGCTCCATCTTTTATTTGATTGCGAAATCCGTGCCCCTCTACTCTATCAGCCCTCGTGCGGTGAATAATCATAAGAGTCTCAGCGTGGGAGGCGTTTTGACGTAAAATCACTCACCATCTCCTCTTTCTTAGAGATGTTCAGTTGCAGCCTCGCTCCGTCACACCATGTGAGTAACTCATGAGATGTACGTGGCCATCGTCAGACTCGGAGCTTGAGAGCAGGGAGAGGAGAACCGTGTTACCTGCTCATTTAACAACATTATAGTTAGCCGGAGAACTTCCACGCTCATGTGTAGGAAGTAAGAAGAGAATCCCTGACCATACACCATCTTGTGGAGATCCAAAGTGCGTCCGGTAAGAGGCCACGCCCCCTTCAGCGCCAGTACGCCAGGTACCACCGGCAAGCGTGTACACCTGCTTCCTTATTTCCAGAGGATGCTCCTGTACATCACGGTGGAATCGGGCACGTCTAGAAATTGACGCGCTACGTTCCACTGTCCCCCAAACTCGGTGAGCAGTTGCATCAATGGAGGGATGTGCGTCCGGCCTCAGCACCGACGCGGTCCGTGCGGCACGGTATGCGATGGGATGAGATGGCTCACTGGGCCCTGACCAGCTCTGTGAGAGCTCGCGGGGACCCGAGGGGTAAAGATACCTCGAGCGAGCCAGCTGTTCTGTGCTCGCCACGGCGGCACATATACTAAAATTGGATCGATACAGAGAAGATTAGCATGGCCCCTGCGAAAGGATGACACGCAAATCCGTGAAGTGCTCCATCTTTTATTTGATTGCGATATCCGTGCCCTTCTACTCTGTCAGCCCTCGTGCGGTGAATAATCATAGGAGTCTCAGCGTGGGAGGCGTTTTGACGTAAAATCTCTCACCATCTCCTCTTTCTTAGAGATGTACAGTTGCAGCCCCGCTCCGTTACACTATGTGATGAACTCATGAGAAGTACGTGGCCATCGTCAGACTCGGAGCTTGAGAGCAGGGAGAGGAGAACCGTGTCACCTGCTCATTTAACAACATTATAATTAGCCGGAGAACTTCCACGCTCATGTGTAGGAAGTAAGAAGAGAATCCCTGACCATACACCATCTTGTGGAGATCCAAAGTGCGTCCGGTAAGACTCCCTTCACCCTGAGCCTTTGCTGTCCAGCCCTTCTTTACTGCCCACTCTTCTTTCTTAAAAAAATGTAGAGGCCACGCCCCCTTCAGCGCCAGTACGCCAGGTACCACCGGCAAGCGTGTACACCTGCTTCCTCATGTCCAGAGGATGCTCCTGTACATCACGGTGGAATCGGGCACGTCTAAAAAAAGACGCGCTACGTTCCCCTGTCCCCCAAACTCGGTGAGCGGTTGCATCAATGGAGGGATGCGCGTCCGGCCTCATCACCGACGCGGTCCGTGCGGCACGGTATGCGATGGGATGAGATGGCTCACTGGGCCCTTACCAGCTCTGTGAGAGCTCGCGGGGACCCGAGGGTAAAGATACCTCGAGCGAGCTAGCTGTTCTGTGCTCGCCACGGCGGCACATATACTAAAATTGGATCGATACAGAGAAGATTAGCATGGCCCCTGCAAAAGGATGACACGCAAATCCGTGAAGCGCTCCATCTTTTATTTGATTGCGAAATCCGTGCCGCTCTACTCTATCAGCCCTCGTGCGGTGAATAATCATAGGAGTCTCAGCGTGGGAGGCGTTTTGACGTAAAATCACTCACCATCTCCTCTGTCTTAGAGATGTTCAGTTGCAGCCCCGCTCCGTCACACCATGTGATGAACTCATGAGCTGTACGTGGCCATCGTCAGACTCGGAGCTTGAGAGCAGGGAGAGGAGAACCGTGTCACCTGCTCATTTAACAAAATCCCGGCCAATCTTCTCTGTTGGGCCCCCTGTGGCTACCTGGGCACCTGTGGTCCGCCCATTTACCTGAGTATAATTGTTGTGGCCCCACAGTTTGAATTATTGACAGCTTGCACCTAAGCACTATCTGCGATGCCAAAACAACAGAGATGGCCTCCTGTAATTTCAGAAAGAGTGCAGGTAAGGCGGAAGAAATTCCGCAGGAGGCTTTCAGAGGACCTAGAAAAAACCGCTTTGCGGGTCCAGAGGGCAGATTCTGAAAAAGAACACAAAAAAGCAATGAAATTTCGCAAACCTCATTGGCCTCCAGTGATTTCTTCGGAGGAAAGCGAAAAGAGGAGACTGTTCCGGGAAAGACTGGAGAGAAAGGCTTCCCTCCAAGCCACCCCATCCACTAGACAGTCTAGGAAAGGTCTGCGGAGAGAGTCTTCTCTGCAAGCCACCCCATCCACTAGACAGTCTAGGAAAGGTCTGCGGAGAGAGTCTTCTCTGCAAGCCACCCCATCCACTAGACAGTCTAGGAAAGGTCTGCGGAGAGAGTCTTCTCTGCAAGCCAACCCATTCACCGGTCCGCAGTGGCCTCCAGTGATTTCTTCGGAGGAAAGTGAAAGGAGGAGGCGGTTCCGTAGAAGATTGGAGAGAAGGTCTTCTCTCCAAGCCACCCCATCCACCAGTCAACAGTGGCCTCCAGTGCTAAAAAATGTCAGAGTATCAGGTGAGATCTTTAGACTATGAAAGAATGTAAAAGAATAAATTCATGTGAGAAGCAACAAATGTCTAATGTAATACTATATGTATTTTTGCCTTAAACAGTTCCTACATGCGCATCGCTGGCTGTGCTCCCTCCTCCATCGGCTGTATCTGCTGCAGCCCTTAAAAGGGTACCCAGGGCCACAGCCTGGAGACGGAAAAAGAGGGCCGAAGAGGACAAAAAAGCTCTTAAGCAACAAAAAGGCATTGCACGGAGAGCAGATCCAAAAGGATATCCGTGCAGATTGTGTGGACAGCCAAAGAGACTGGAGTTTGGACACAGTTTCTTTAGGGGGAAAAGTTTCTGTGCCACTGCAGCTGGTAGGACTGTATCGCAATGGCTTTCTGAGCAGAGGAGGGTTGCAGCTGCAGACAACTATGACAACGTGCCTCGGACAACTGCTTGGAGGAAGAAAAAGAAAGAGGAAGAAATTGCACAGGGCCTGCCTCAGAAAAGGCCAAAGAAATGTAAACCGCTGACTTGCTCTCTTTGTCAGCAGCCCAAAACCAAGGACTATGGTCACTCACGCTACGGTGGAAAATCATTTTGTAGCAGTTACGAGGGCAAGACTGTGGAACTTTGGCTGGCAGAGCAGCGGTCTCTTGCTCCCCCGTAAATAATTGGCACTGATTTACTTGTCTTTTATTATCTGTTAATTTTAGTACAGTGCTTGTTTGTTTAGTTTTTTTTTTTTAATTAGTATTTAGTATTTAATTTACATTTATATTCTTTTTATATATATATTTTTTTTACTATAACTATAACTTGTTATACTGTTTCTTACAATTTTCTTTTTATATTTGTATTATGTTTACCTTACCATATATTTCATAATTTTTTTTTCTAATGTGAACTATGTAATCTTTTCTATTATCTTTAATTTTTTTGTACTGTTTCCGCTGTTAATTCCTTTGTTTTAAAATTTGCATTAAGCATTTGTTTTTCTAGTGTGAACTATTTAATAAAATCTTTTATCTTCCATTTTGTTGTACGGTTTCTGCTATTATTTTTCAGTTTTATTCATATATTTGTTTAGTAATTTGTTCACAATTATATATTTGATACTTTTTATATTTTGTTTCTAGTGTGAATTATTTAATAAATAAACAAAAAACAGACTGTGTGTGTATTGATATTAAATTAAACTTAGTTCATACCTTTTATAATAAAGTTTATTTAAAAAAAGTGTATATAATTTATTTAGAAAACAGGAACATTGGAATGCTAATGAATAATTAAAAAAGCTACACAAATAAAAGAAATGGTTAAGACAATAACTGCCATGACGGCAAATAAATGATCTAAAATAAAATCATTTGGAAATATAAACATTGTCTTAATGAAGGTAGATAAACATTCTAAAATAAAGAACCATCATTTAAGACAATTAACATGGCCTTGATGGACAAATAAATGTTCTCAAACTAAAGAACAGTCATTAAATGTTCTAAAATAAAGAATAAATATTGTAATGACAGTTTGCATGAACTCTGTGATGGCAAATAAATGTCCTCAAATAAAGAACAGACAAAGTTAATTATTTAGTATTAATTATTTAGGACACTTTATATGTCTTTTATGTAGGCAGATAAACCTTTTGAAATAAAGAACAATCATTTTGGTCTGTGTACACAATCTTTATTAAATACAAACAAATGGTAATAGAATAAAATAAAACTCTTATATGTACAATATTTACAAATAAAATTATTTACAATGAAGGATTTCCCACATTCTTCTTTTCTTGCAGCCACTGTTCTAATGTCTTTCCCTCTGCTGTGGCACAGAAGTAGAAGTTACCCACCCTGGTGTGCCCAAACTCTTTTTTTCTGGGCTGCCCACATTGAGTGCACGCATATGGTTTTCGTGCAGGTTGCTGGGGACGGGGCAGCCCTTGCTCTTGAGCTAAAGCCTCTGCTGCTTTCCTCTTCCTCCACAGAGTTGTTCTGCTCATTGATGCTGCTGGAGCAGAGAGGGCAGCAGCCGGTGGAGCAGAGAGGGATGCTGCGGGAGGAGCAGAGAGAGACGCTGGCCTTTGAGCAGAGAGGACAGCAGCCTGTGGAGCAGAGAGGGATGCTGCGGGAGGAGCTGAGAGAGACACTGGCTGTTGAGCAGAGAGCGCGGGTGCTGATGCAGGGGGAGGAGGTCGCTGCCCACGTCGTGTGGCCTGACCTGACAGATCAGGGTTTGCGACATAGGGGAAAGATTTAAGTGACGACCCAGGTGCTGAGGGCATTGACGTCATCTGCCTGGCTAGAGGAAGCTGAGTGCGAGACACCATGCTGATCTGAGGCAAGGGAACACTCAGAGCCAACACATCTGCCTCCAGCTTCTTCCTGTAGTTGTTAAACCTTTTTGAGATAACACAATTAATAGGATGAACATAATCTGAGAATTGTAAAATTACTTTTAACAATAAAATATAAAATATCAATAAAACGACTTACCAGACAGAAAGCGTCCGCTGATTGACCTCAAACAACTGAATCCTCGTCCGTCCCCTCAGTGCTGGGCAGTTCCCCACCAGTCTGCGTATGGCCTGGTAGTCGTGTAGAATGGCAGCCCAGCGGTTCATAGAAACACCCCACTTCACCTTCCCCGCTGGATGAATGGAGCAGAGCTCCAGACATACTGCCTCTACAATCCGACTAATATTAGGCCACTGCGCAGGACCGGAGCCCTGCCCCAGCACACACCTGTAAAATAAAATAGGGGATTATAAAGCATAAAAAGCATAGTCATTTATATTTTTACGGCTCAAAAGTGTGCAAATGTTTAACTAACCGCTTCAGGCTCTCTTTTCCATGGCAGGTGGAGGTTTTGGAGTGGGTGGCCTTGAACCTGCCTTGCAAAAGTCTGTCCTTGTGTCTCGGCGGATAGGAAACACCCTGTCTGTCACTGTCCGGCAGTCTGTCCCACAGCCGAACAATGTCAGCGGCTTCCCTGTCCGAGACGCAAGGCTTTTCTCTCAGCCCAACAAAGTATCTGGCCAGGTCCACCACTCTGTCGAATCCAGGAGTCCCGTCTGGTCCTCTGCACACCTAACAAGAACAAAGAAGATCAGTTAGTATAGATGAAAAAGTCCTCCAAGTTATGCCATGGCAAAGGATGCTTGTATGTATACATACATCTTCCTGGGGCTCTGGTGGCAAGTCCTGGGAGGACTGAGAGGGTGACTCTGAATCCCGAGACAACAATATAGCTTCCTTGGTCGAGACTAAAGAAAGAGGGGAGACGGTGTGGTCCTGCTCCCCTGTCTCATCCCCAAATCCCTCATCCTCTATGTCTCCCAAGTCCACTGGGATTCCGTCTGGGACATCTGGGTCCCGCCCAAAGTTCTCCCTGAACTCCCAGGACTGCTGCGAGCACAGATACTCCACCCCAATGAGCTCACCTGACAAAACAAAATTAAACAGAAAACAAAGTCTTAAAAAAGAAGTGCATTACAAGAGACGACACCAACAAAAAAAAACATGGCCTTATAGGCACAAACCTGTGTACTCTCCTGGCTTGGAGTAGTCTTGCACAAGACTACAGCCAAGAAGACGCTGGCTGAGCTCATTGAGGCCGTGCTGGAGTGAGCCACTGTAGCAGCGCAGCGACAAGGGAGCATGTGTGACAGCAGCAGCGGCCCGGTTCTCGTTCCACCGCTCAAAACCCTCAAGCAGATAAGCCTGGAAATTTTCCAGGTTAGCGCTTGTTCCTGATTTAAAAAAAGAGGAAACATTAAGACTTATTTAAATTTACAAATAACATGAAATAGACTTTCACAAAAACACACCTCGAGGAGGAGGTGTGTAACCTTACCGGGTATGAAGCGGTTGAGGTGGTTGTGGAAGGACTCCAGGGAAGTGGACCCCCGAGCACAGCGGTACACAGGAAGTGTGAGCCCTCCCTTTTTAACACTTCCTGTCTGTGTGTACAGCTGCACTCCAGGAGGGTCCAGGATGCAGGGAAGATGGCGCCTTTGAGTGTCCCAGATGACGTCCATCCTCTCCTGGTCCACCAAGGGGATGCCCATGGTTTCCCTGGCGTCCCTGAAGGCCTCCAGCATCAGGCCGATCAGCTGCTCTGTCTCCTCCAGGCCACGTGTGCAGCGACGACAGTGCTGCGCCAGCTGTCTTGAGGTGAGCCTGCCGGTCAACTGCTCCTCAGTGAGGCCTCTGATGCCCTGCTTTTGCTCCAGCTCCCTCCTTTTCGCCTCCCTCAGCAGGGCCACATCTCCCTCATCCCAGGCGAAAATGCAGGCAGAGAGCTTTGCCATGAACAGACCGTAGAGCGGGTGGCTGTCAGTGTGCAGACCTGCAGCGAAGCGCCGCATGAAGTGCCACACATCCAGACGAACCACCAGATCGCTCCAGCCGCTGAACATGGCAGCTGCTCTGGATGTTCCCACTGAAGAGCAGCAGTCTCTGTCCACATACAGGAGCGTGGGGGGAGCGACTCCTGCCGCCTCGTACCTTCTCACCAGGCCCGTGGTCATAGGCAGCAGTCCCTGACCCTCATGTGAGGTGAGCACAGACATGAGGACCTGTCGGTGCTCGTTGCCCACATTGGTGACCCAGGCTGCGGTCCTAGCTCCAGCTCCTGCCAGTTTTTTGGCCACCTGTTATTGGAAAACAAAACAGTTCAATGAGCTCCAAACATGTACAAAGAATCAAATCTATTTAAGATAATCTGTGATTAATATGATACCTTTTTAGTGGAGTCCATTTTCAGGATGGACCCGAACACAGAGGTGACCCTGGCTTTTAGCTCACTATACCGGGACCGGACATCCTCTGCGTGGACAGAGAGGAGCCACTGGGCAGTCGGTACAGGTGGCATTGGAGGTGGAGGTGTGATAGGCCGTATGCTGGTGCTCTGAAACCGGTCACACACAGACAGGTATTGCAGGGTCCTCTCCATCCAGTCCTCACTATGCTCTTCACATAGTTTGTGATATAGCATTGTGGCGCTGTTGCCGAGAGAGCGTTCCCTCATCAACTTTGCCACATGCATATCACAAGAGAACCTGTTGCAATAAACAGACAAACCAAGGCAAAGTGTTTTGAAGTTAATCTAAAGTGTTTCTTTTTTTCAAGAGCAAAGATGTGATGTTTTCCACACACAATAAAACATGGGGGGGGGGTCGTTAACTCCTGAAAAGGTTAAAGGTGCAGTGTCTCAAGGTGTTGAAATGCTATTGTTCTGAGTGTGACACCTTTGAAAGTTAAAGCTTAGTTCAATGAAAGGTCTTTCTGACACCTTTGAAAGTTAAAGCTTAGTTCAATGAAGGGTCTTTCTGACACCTTCGAAAGTTAAAGCTTAGTTCAATGAAGATTCGTTCACACATTTCTGAACCGAACCTAGACTGGGAGACAGTGTCTTGTGAAAAAACTTCAAAAGAAAGATAAGGCTTGTTTTCTGTACAAATGACATGTAATTCCTTTTTTAAAGTAAATATTATTTTAAAAGTAAATTAAGTTGCATGATTACCCTTACAGCCTAGTTAATGGTGTAACATTGTAGTAGTTAACTGCAACTGCCTATGTATTTTGTCCTACAAAAAGAAGAATTTTTTCATGACTCACCGGTAAGTGAGGATAGCTGGGAACATCCTGCGGTGAGCCGGATCCAGCTGGTCCAGGATGTCGTAGGACCACGCGGCTAGTTTTTTATGGCAGCGCTGACACTCGAGGTATTCAGTCGCCAGAAAATACCAGCCGTGTAAGTTCAGCACCCGCCTCACTGTCTTGTAGAGCCCACAAGCAGTCAGTCGCTGACCGGACCGTCTGCAGTCTGGTGAGCTGCAGATCAGCTTGTAGGACCACATCCTGTAGGGCATCCACAAACACAGCGGCCAGGTGAAGAACACGTCCGGCGATGCTGGAGGCTGATGATACAGCAGACGTGGCTGGGGAGGGTACCACCACACCTGCAGGTTTTCTGTCAGCACTGCCCTTCCACCCTGGTTTCGGAAGAGGGAGCGGCCGATCCACTCATGTTGTTCCTTTGGAAGGGAGTGCTTCCAGGCCTCAGGGAGAACAACCTATATATACACACACACACAAAGAAATAAATATATATATATAAATATATATATATATATAAATGAATAATAACAAATAAGTAATGTGATAATTATATATATATATATAAGAATATAAGAATATAATATATGTATTTGTTATATAATAACAAATAAGTAATTTAATAATAATAATTATATATATATATATATATGCACACTTATGGAGTGAAAACTGTACCTCAGAAGCTGCTGACACCAGCCTTTGAGCGGCTCTTTGCTCCAAACGAGGTGAGTGGATAGGCGTTACAGTTGGTGGTGGTTGATGTACTGTGAAGAAGTAATTTTTAATTTTCTAATCAGTAATAATGATTTAATTATTTTCAGTTTATAGGCATTTATGGTTACATAATACTATATGACACAAAAGAAAACAAAACACTCACCCTGTGTCTCCACCTCCATGGCTGAAGCCAGAAGATCTGCATCTGTTGGCTCTGAGTGCAGAAAATGTGCAATGTTATTTATAATTACATTAGAACATGCATAGAATTATGCCAGGTATAATCTCTATAATATAAAAACTCACCGTGTACTGTAGCTGGCTGGGAAAGGGAGCTTTGGGTGGGAGGAGGAGAAGCCAGATGTGAAGTGTGCCGTACAGGCTGGGATGCAGAGGATGGCTGTTTTCTCCCTTTAGCCCTAATTCTCTTCTGTTCCCTCTGCAAGATGTATTTCTTCAGGGTATCCATCTTGCTGCCTGCACTGGTTTTCTTGCCTTTTATGAAATCCACATAGCTGCAACAAAATAATATACATGAATGATTAGAGTAAAATACTTACAAAAGAGAAATACAATTAGCAAGCAAAAGCATATATTACCTTTTCCTCTCCCTGTCCTTGGCCTCATAGAGCTCCTTGAAGGTGTTCTTGCTGTAGACCCCAAAGCCCACCAGACAGTCACCCTCACAGCCAGATATTGTTCCCTCTCTCTGCCGGCGCACTTTGATGGCTTCTGCAACCTTCTCGAATGTGCAGGCATATTTGAGAAAAACATCTTTATTAGCCATGAGGGCACCTCTGTCCAATCTGCCAGCCTCGCGCTCCCTCTGATGTCCAGACAGGACCATGAGGGAGTAACCAAGGTCATTCTCCAGCATCCACTTGAAGGTTTTGCCTCTGTATTGACCAAACTGGATGGCACTTTGACTTTCCAGCAGTAGGTCATCAAAGGGACACCCTCCACCCTGGATAACCCTGACCTTGGCCTCCTCCAGCACAGCCTCTGGGTCCTTTGGTACAAAGGGCACCCCTTTAGCCACCTGTGAAAGGTGGACTTTCTCCAGAGGGGCTGCCTTTTTAGACGGCCTCAGCACCAGCTCTCCAGCCTCAAATCGAAGGTTGGGCTTGCTTTTCATTCTGCAACAGTAAAGAAATGCACCTGATGTTATACAAAACAATGCATTGAAAACCTGATACACAAAATAAGTATTTATGTATTATTATTCATTATTAAGGGTAATTCATGGCATACACAAACAAACAAACAAACAAATAAAAAAAAATAAACTTGTGAAAAGGGTACATTATCAAGGGTTTTGTATTTTTTTATTCTTTTTAATAATGTTTGTATTGTTTTAGACGAATTTCGTTTTCATTTCATCGTTGTTGATTATTAAAACTGACATAATGTCAAAAAGGGACAAACGAACGTCTCAGAAAAACTCTGCATGCATTGAATGAAAATATACTCTTTATACCGAGATCTATTTTTTGCGGGTTAAACGTCATCATATCTTTATGAAAGACTCCACATTTTTTCTCCCGCATAAGTTGAAAAGAAAGAAAGAAAAACTGTACATTTATTGGGTGTCGATGAGAATCATGAATGAAACTGTATTTTTTTTTATAATGAAATATTGACTTAATGTCAACACAACTTTACAAACGACTCAGTTTTACCCTATTTTTTTTTACCTCCCGCCTTTTTTGCATGCATTGCACATGGATAAAATGCATACTGTACGCCTGTTCTTTTTTTTGTTTTTAAACGATACAGATAAAAGTGAGAAAGAGTAAAATATGTTTACTCACCTGATCCGCAAAACTGCAGGGTAGCGAAAATGAAGAATCGGTGTATAAATTTGCAGGAGAAATTGCGGAAAAAAAACGTTTGTGTTTTGAAGTGTTTTTTTTTAGTTAAAACTGGCGAAATCGGAGGAGATAAACAGCAAAATAGTATTGTTTAAGGGGCATCTGACCATTGTAAATGACGTACGATTGACAGCGCCGCCTCAAAACCCTCGGCCAATGGGAGCAACGAGCGCCTCTGAAACAATTCGCGGGGGCCAATGGGGTGAGGGAAGCGGAGGCGGGACATGGTGAAACAATTCCTCCGGTGGGCCAATCCGAGCGAGGGGGCGGGTGAAACAAATCGCAACACATCCCCGAAGATTGGTTTCAGCTTAGCGCAAGGATGACACGCAAATCCGTGAAGCGCTCCATCTTTTATTTGATTGCGATATCCGTGCCCCTCTACTCTATCAGCCCTCGTGCGGTGAATAATCATAGGAGTCTCAGCGTGGGAGGCGTTTTGACGTAAAATCACTCACCATCTCCTCTGTCTTAGAGATGTTCAGTTGCAGCCCCGCTCCGACACACCATGTGATGAACTCATGAGAAGTACGTGGCCATCGTCAGACTCGGAGCTTGAGAGCAGGGAGAGGAGAACCGTGTCACCTGCTCATTTAACAACATTATAATTAGCCCGAGAACTTCCACGCTCATGTGTAGGAAGTAAGAAGAGAATCCCTGACCATACACCATCTTGTGGAGATCCAAGGTGTGTCCGGTAAGACTCCCTTCACCCTTAGCCTTTGCTGTCCAGCCCTTCTTTACTGCCCACTCTTCTTTCTTAAAAAAATGTAGAGGCCACGCCCCCTTCAGCGCAGTACGCCAGGTGTAGCAGGCTACAGCTGTCTGGCCAAATGGCAATTCATTTGCAGTGCTGTGAGTGGCGCTGGACAGTGAACAGTGAGCCAACCGCGATGGTCGAGTCCCTATATAAATCGGGACCTTTCGTTTGACAAGCTACGCCATTGACATGCGACTGTTGTCCTGTCTACCTGCCGGCCTATCCGTCTGATGTCTGGCTTGGTCTGCCTTGGTTATCTATTCTATCCTAGCGTTACAGGTAGGAAAAGCTCTGGTTCTTTGTTTCCACTATTTTAACTTTATGACCGGGGCTTATAGGGAATGTTTTAATTTTAGAATCCCCGTGGCTGTAGTAGCCCTGTTAGCAGCTAAAGTTGTGCCCGGTTATTGGTGATCAGAGCCTGGGGCCGTGACTGGATGCTGTTTAGCAAAGGTATGTGACTACGATAATTAATAGATAAACGTTACGGTGAGATGCGTTTATAAGTAGACATTTTTTGTATTTCAGGGAAGGCTTTATAGCCGGGGTGTAGCGGCCAGTGGGCGACATCAGCGCAGAACGCCTGCTGCTTTGCTTTCGTTTTTATTGTCACGATTTGTTTGCGGATATAATATGTTCATGTCAACAACTGCAGCTGCCTTTTCACCCGGGACCTAGAATAAGTGGAACCGTGGTTTACTCACGTTAATCGGCAGCTTCTTGGTGATCTTGTTCCCCGTGTTATACCGTAAATTGGTTTCATTCGGCATCATATGGCCAGTTTCATGGTTTAAGTGTGGAGTGTTGGATGGACTGACACCACTAATTGTAATTATTTTGGTCTATATTTTATAGGCTCAGTGTTGTTTTGTTTGTTTATTTAAACTCTTGTATGGAGGCTTTTGTCTGCTGCTGATATACAAGAGCATTATTCTGATTTATTTGGGTTGATTATTTATTTGTTTTGCTTTGTCTACCCCGACCAAAGATCGTTAAGCCAGAGGGCATTTTTGCCCCATTGTGCTGGATGGGCTATGATATTTTGTGTGTTTAATTTGTATTTTGATTTGTGATTTAATTGCTACCCATATCTTTAACTCTAGTACCATCTTGGGTTTAACAGTGTTTTGCAATTGTTGTGTGTAGTTTTGGTTGATTTTCACGTGTTTGTCTTTTGTCTAGGTGCTGAAGACCGCCAGTGGGAGCAGTGCCCCTTGTGGTGGTGGGTCCCTTGGTGTGTGCAGTGGCGGTGCGTTCACCAAATGTGATCATTTCCCTTGTGGTGCGTGTGTGTGAAATTTATCACGTGTGAGTGGGGTGTTGTGTTATGGATGCTCATTGCTCGGGCCACTAGCCTCCCACTGGTAAGCTTCAGCCCTAGCTTCACTTCGTGTGTGTGTGTGTACATTGTGATTAGAGTATATTGTGTGTTTGTTATTTGATTTGGTGTCAATTACATTCTATTTGCTGTGAAATTCGTATTATATGTTTGTTGTGAAATCTTGAATTTTTGGAGTGACTTTGGTGTGTATGGCCCCATTGGCTGTACATTTTTATAAAAAGTAAAAGAAGAGAAATTAATAATAATAAAATTATATTTTTGTATTTGACCACTGTCTCTGGCTGATCCCTTCACGAACCTGAGTGCCTTGTTAGCGAAAAAAACCATTAAGTCTTTGGGTGTAAGTCCCATCGTGTTGTAGTCTGCTATTTGTCTGGGTCTAAGCCCAGCTATATATATTCCATTACATTACATTTTCTGCCAATTGGACTGTGTATTACCAAAAATATGCAACAGGGGGTGGCTGAAGGGAATGAGTTACAGGAGTTGAGGGACTTGATAGCTCACCTGAAAGCTGATAATGAGCGTCTACGTCAGACCCCAGGCCCTGCCCCTGCTCCGGGCCCTGTCCTTATTCCTGCTCCTATCCCGGTACCAGAAAGGTTAGTTTTTGTCCCACGTGATAGAAAAAGCCCTCTGTTTAGTGGTAGGGCAAGCCCTAAGTTGGGGGAGTGGATTGAGGAAGCGGAAGCTTGCATGAGAGCACGACATTTGACTCGTGCTGATCAGGCATTCTTTCTTTATGATCATCTAGAGGGGAAGGCTCGGGATGAATTAAAATACCGTCCTAGTGCAGATCGAGCAGACCCAGATAGGATATTTGCTGTGTTGCGTGAGGTGTATGGCTGTACTGCTTCATATGTAGCCCTGCAGGAATCCTTTTTCTTAAGAAGGCAACAGGAAGGAGAACCCCTGCAGGAGTTCTCCCTTGCCTTGCTGAGCCTTATGGCGAAAGTTAAGGAGAGTGCGCCTGAGAGTATGTCCAACGCGGAGGCACTGCTAAGGGATCAGTTTGTGGAGCATGTCCTCGATGGGGCTCTGCGTCGTGAACTCGAGCAGATGGTACGCCGGCAGCCGACCGCTACTATTTTAGAAGTAAGGAGTGAGGCTATTAGATGGGAGCAGGAGGGCTTACCGGGAGGTATGAGAGGTCGTAGCTACTCTGTTCCATCAGCATTGGGGATTCAGTATCGGGTTCAAGGCAGTTCCCAGCCGGTGGCTCTGGTGCCGGCTGCTTCTGAACTGAGTGAGATCAGGGATTTGTTGAAGTGTCAACAAGAGCAGCTGAAAAACCAACAAGATCAATTACAGAAGCTTACCCAGAGTCTGTCCCTCTTACAAAATCCTCCCCAATGAAATCGCTTCCCCCGTGATGCCGTTAAGACATGCAGGCGTTGCCAGCAGCCTGGCCACTTGGCTTGGGAGTGTGATGGGGTTCGTGTCCCTGCTTGCTTTCCACTCCCTGCTCAGGCCCCGCGGGACTGTAGTAACCAATCTCGTGCCAATCCTCACCGAACTGCAGAGCCAAAGTTTGGGTGGGGCTACTATTGGCTCAGGGTTTGGGTCACAAGAGTCGAAGGGTGCCTCAAAATTGATGTCGTCTTGCCCTCATCTTGATGTGCTATTTGGGGGAGTTAAGGTACCTTGCCTGCTTGACACTGGGTCTATGGTGTCAACTGTCACTGAAAGTTTCTTTCGTCAGAACTATGAACCATGGGGTCAAGAGCGGCTCCACTCTTGTCATTGGTTGCAGCTTAGGGCTGCCAATGGACTGGCCATCCCTTATCTTGGCTATTTGGAGTTAGATGTCGAACTTTGTGGGAAATCAATGCCCAATTGTGGAGTATTGGTAGTTCGTGATCCCCCAAACAGCCAGCCCCATCCAGTCCCTGGTGTGCTAGGGATGAATGTGATCCGCAAATGTTATCAAGAGCTGTTTGGGGCGCATGGCACAGCTTTCCTTGACTTACCCTTAGTGCTGGAGGCTCCATCACCCGTGTTGCAGGCGATACAACAATGTTATAGTTGCAGCATCCAGGTACCTAGTTCTGCCCCTGGCATGGTTAGGGTCAGAGGTAGGAAGGCTTGTCGTATTCCAGGTGGAGTAATAAAGTTGGTGGCAGCCACCTGTTCGAACAGTTTTCAGGGTCCATGGTGCTCTTTGAGCCTTTGGCCTCTGGCCTACCTGTTGGCTTGTTGGCCTCTCCTGCTCTAGTCCAGGTTAATCGGGGTACAGCCTACATACCCATAGTCAATGTAAATTCTACTGACGTCTTGCTTTTTCCACGTACTATTGTAGGCACGATTGATCATGCTCGCATTGTTAGCCTGCCAGCAGGGGTCACTGAAATACCCCCCGTTACTGCTACGGTGTCATCCCAGCTTGTTAGCCCCTCTGTGCCGGACCAGATAGAGGTCTTAGATTTGTCCTCACTGCCCACTGATGATCAAGGACCAGTGAGGGAGTTGTTGTACAGATATAAGGATGTCTTTTCGGCCTCTGACATGGATTTGGGCTGCACCAATTTGCTTGCTCATGATATCCCTCTTGTGGAGGATACTTCGATCCGTCAACGCTATCGTCGGATACCTCCTTCAGAGTACGAGGTAGTGAAAGAACACATTAATCAACTGCTTGAGGCAAACATCATACGAGAGAGTTGTAGTCCTTATGCATCCCCGATTGTCCTAGTTAAAAAGAAGGATGGTAGCCTGCGCATGTGCGTAGACTACCGCCAGCTAAATAACAACACTAGGAAGGACGCATTCCCTCTTCCTCGTATTGAGGAATCGCTCGATGCATTGACCGGTGCTCGTTGGTTCTCCACTTTGGACCTGGCCAGTGGGTACAACCAGGTCCCAGTGGCAGAAGTGGATAAGCCTAAGACGGCTTTTTGTATGCCCTTTGGGCTGTTTGAGTGGAACCGGATGCCCTTCGGGCTCTGCAATGCCCCGAGCACCTTTCAGAGGTTAATGCAGCGTTTATTTGGAGATCAACAATGTCAATCGTTGCTTCTATATCTTGACGATATTGTGATCTTCTCCTCTACAGTAAGACAGCATCTGGAGAGGCTGGAAGTGGTGCTGGGGCGGCTGCAGCGAGAGGGGCCGAAGGCGAAGCTCTCCAAATGTGCCTTTTTCCAGCAACGGGTTCAATATTTGGGCCATGTGATCTCTGACCAGGGTGTAGCCACTGACCCAGGAAAGATTGAGGTGGTCGCTGGTTGGCAGGCCCCCACTACCATCTCAGAGCTCCGTTCTTTTTTGGGGTTTGCGAGCTATTATCGCCGTTTTGTGCAAGGCTTCGCAAAGTTGGCCGCCCCGTTACATCGTTTGGTGGCTGCCCAAGGGAACATCAAGTCAAAATGGAAATCTGAGCGGGAAAATATTGGTAGGTGGAGCGACGAGTGTAAGGATAGCTTTGAAGCTCTAAAATGTAAACTGAACCACAACACCAGTGCTGGCGTACGCTGACTTTTCCCTTCCATTTATTTTGGAGGTTGACGCAAGTTATGGTGGTCTGGGAGCGGTGCTCTCCCAAGAGCAACAAGGCAAGGTGCGGCCAATAGCATATGCCAGTCGGGGGTTGAAGCCTACAGAGCGTAATATGCAAAATTACAGCTCCATGAAATTGGAGTTTCTGGCCCTTAAGTGGGCCATGACAGAGAAATTTCGTGAATATTTGTTGGGTCACAAATGTATTGTCTTCACTGACAATAACCCACTTAGTCATCTAACATCGGCAAAGCTGGGTGCCACCGAACAGCGTTGGGCAGCCCAGCTTGCTGCTTTTGACTTCGAGTTAAAATACCGTTCTGGTAGGAATAATAGGAATGTAGACGCTTTGTCTCGCCAACATCCCACAGGCCCTTTGGAAATGCAAGCGATGCTCTCTGGCACACCTTTACCTAAACCACTCCAGCAGGTATTGTCCCTGGGAGATGTGGAGGCAGCGCAGGCGACCATCACTGCCTTGCCCTGCCGTTGGCCAGCTGAGGTTTCACTCCTCCAACAAGATGACCCTGATATTAGAGAACTCTGGCGGTTTTGGCGATGTAAACAGCGGCCTAACTCTGAGGAACGGAAGCAGGTGTGCCCAACTGTGTTGGCTTGGCTTCGCCAGTGGGATCGGCTACTGGAAACTGGTGAGGTCTTATATCGCCAAGTACTGCGCCCTGATGGAAAAGAGGCAGTGCTTCAATTATTGCTGCCCGCCTCATTAAAACAGGATGTGCTGACTCAAGTTCACCAGGAGCACGGCCATCAGGGGGTGGAGAGAACACTGGAGTTGCTGCGCCAACGGTGTTTTTGGCCGGGTATGTCCACGGAAGTGGCACAGTGGTGTCAGGCATGTGAGCGATGCCAGCTTGCCAAGAACTCTCAACCTGTGGCCCAAAGCTTCATGGGGCATTTGTTGGCCTCGCAGCCGAATGAGATTCTGGCCATTGATTATACCACCCTGGAGCCTGGTAGGACAGGTGTGGAAAACGTCTTAGTGATGACTGATGTTTTCAGTAAGTACACTTTGGCAGTTTCCACCCATGACCAGCGTGCTCCCACTGTGGCTCGTGTATTGGTGACCGAATGGTTTTCTAAGTTCGGGGTTCCTTCTTGGATTCGTTCTGATCAGGGCCGCAGCTTTGAAAGTGCCCTGATCCAGCAGCTATGTGGTTTTTAAGGCATTAAAAAGACTCGAACAACCCCATATTATCCGTCTGGTAATGGTCAATGCGAGAGATTTAATAGGACCCTTCACAACTTGTTGCGGACCCTGCCTGTTTCGAGGAAGAGGGACTGGCCGTCCTGTTTACCACAGGTACTCTATTGCTATAACACTACCCCCCACCAGTCCGCTGGAGAGTCTCCATTCCTCCTCTTGTTCGGGCAGGAGCCTAGATTACCAGTTGATTTTCTTTTGGGTAGGGTTCAGGATCCGGTTGGTGGTACGGTTCATGAGTGGGTGCAGGAACACCAGGCCCGACTACAGGTTGCATTTCAGGGGGCCAGAGAGCGGTTGGACATGGCGGCCCTACGCCGGAAAAAGAACTATGATCGACACGTTCGAGATGCTCCACTGGTGGAGGGTCAGCAGGTGTTTTTGCGTGACTTTAACATCCGTGGACGCCATAGGATTTGCGACCTGTGGAGCCCAGTGGTGCATCAAATCTTGAGGGCACCTAAGATTGGTTTCCTATTTCCGCTAATCCCTCTTTTTCGCCCCGGCCTACTGAGGATGATTCTTATTGCGACTCTGACCTAATGGCTTGGAGATATGAAGAACCTGACGTGCTTGGCTTGCCAGACATCAGCAGGCCGGTCGTCATAGCTAGTCCAGAATTGCACCTGCAGTATTCACCTCCAGGTATATCCCTGCCAGAACCTAGTTCTTTCGCACAGTCACCTCATCCTGAATTGACGGATGATTTAACCACCTCTTTGGCTGTTCTTCCTTCGGGGTGCTTGGATACTGGTGAGGTGACCAGACGAAAAACATCCCGGTCCACGGCTGGAAAACACTCTAATATCCATCATTTGCCATAACATGTATGAGTTCCGGCTACAGAGGTCTTCCAGGCCTGTGAATCGGTGTGTATTTTCGGCTCTAAATGCTGAATCCACCACCTAGCGTCGTTTAGTGTTGTAATGGGGTTTTCTTTTAATCGTTGGGTCAACGATTTAGAAAGGGGGGGCAGATTGTAGCAGGCTGATGTCTGATGTCTGTCTTGGTCTGCCTTGGTTATCTATTCTATCCTAGCGTTACCGGTATGAAAAGCTCTGGTTCTTTGTTTCCACTCTTTTAACTTTATGACCGGGGCTTATAGGGAATGTTTTAATTTTAGAATCCCCTGGCTGTAGAAGCCCTGTTAGCAGCTAAAGTTGTGCCCGGTTATTGGTGATCAGAGCCTGGGGCTGTGACTGGATGCTGTTTAGCAAAGGTATGTGACAACGATAATTAATAGATAAACGTTACGGTGAGATGCGTTTATAAGTAGACATTTTTTGTATTTCAGGGAAGGCTTTATAGCCGGGGTGTAGCGGCCAGTGGGCGACATCAGCGCCGAACGCCTGCTGCTTTGCTTACGTTTTTATTGTCACGATTTGTTTGCGGATATAATATGTTCATGTCAACAACTGCAGCTGCCTTTTCACCCGGGACCTAGAATAAGTGGAACCGTTTTTTACTCACGTTAATCGGCAGTTTCCCGGTGATCTTGTTCCCCGTGTTATACCGTGAATTGGTTTCATTCGGCATCATATGGCCAGTTTCATGGTTTAAGTGTGGAGTGTTGGATGGACTGACACCACTAACTGTAATTATTTTGGTCTATATTTTATAGGCTCAGTGTTGTTTTGTTTGTTTATTTAAACTTTTGTATGGAGGCTTTTGTCTGCTGCTGATATACAAGAACATTATTCTGATTTATTTGGGTTGATTATTTATTTGTTTTGCTTTGTCTACCCCGACCAAAGATCGTTAAGCCAGAGGGCATTTTTGCCCCATTGTGCTGGATGGGCTATGATATTTTGTGTGTTTAATTTGTATTTTGATTTGTGATTTAATTGCTACCCATATCTTTAACTTTAGTACCATCTTGGGTTTAACAGTGTTTTGCAATTTTTGTTTGTAGTTTTGGTTGATTTTCAAGTGTTTGTCTTTTGTCTAGGTGCTGAAGACCGCCAGTGGGAGCAGTGCCCCTTGTGGTGGTGGGTCCCTTGGTGTGTGCAGTGGCGGTGCGTTCACCAAATGTGATCATTTCCCTTGTGGTGCGTGTGTGTGAAATTTATCACGTGTGAGTGGGGTGTTGTGTTATGGATGCTCATTGCTCGGGCCACTAGCCTCCCACTGGTAAGTTTCAGCCCTAGCTTCACTTCGTGTGTGTGTGTGTACATTGTGATTAGAGAATATTGTGTGTTTGTTATTTGATTTGGTGTCAATTACATTCTATTTGCTGTGAAATTCGTATTATATGTTTGTTGTGAAATCTTGAATTTTTGGAGTGACTTTGGTGTGTATGGCCCCATTGGCTGTACATTTTTATAAAAAGTAAAAGAAGAGAAATTAATAATAATAAAATTATATTTTTGTATTTGACCACTGTCTCTGGCTGATCCCTTCACGAACCTGAGTGCCTTGTTAGCGAAAAAAAACATTAAGTCTTTGGGTGTAAGTCCCATTGTGTTGTAGTCTGCTATTTGTCTGGGTCTAAGCCCAGCTATATATATTCCACCTGCCACATTCAGGTACCACCGGCAAGCGTGTACACCTGCTTCCTCATGTCCAGAGGATGCTCCTGTACATCACGGTGGAATCGGGCACGTCTAGAAACTGACGCGCTACGTTCCCCTGTCCCCCAAACTCGGTGAGCGGTTGCATCAATGGAGGGATGTGCGTCCGGCCTCAGCACCGACGCGGTCCGTGCGGCACGGTATGCGATGGGATGAGATGGCTCACTGGGCCCTTACCAGCTCTGTGAGAGCTCGCGGGGACCCGAGGGGTAAGGATACCTCGAGCAAGCCAGCTGTTCTGTGCTTGCCACGGTGGCACATATACTAAAATTGGATCGATACAGAGAAGATTAGCATGGCCCCTGCGAAAGGATGACACGCAAATCCGTGAAGCGCTGCATCTTTTATTTGATTGCAAAATCCGTGCCCCTCTACTCTATCAGCCCTCGTGCGGTGAATAATCATAGGAGTCTCAGCGTGGGAGGCATTTTGACGTAAAATCACTCACCATCTCCTCTGTCTTAGAGATGTTCAGTTGCAGCCCCGCTCCGTCACACCATGTGATGAACTCATGAGAAGTACGTGGCCATTGTCAGACTCGGAGCTTGAGAGCAGGGAGAGGAGAACTGTGTCACCTGCTCATTTAACAACATTAGAATCAGCCGGAGAACTTCCACGCTCACGTGTAGGAAGTAAGAAGAGAATCCCTGACCATACACCATCTTGTGGAGATCCAAAGTGCGTCTGGTAAGACTCCCTTCACCCTGAGCCTTTGCTGTCCAGCCCTTCTTTACTGCCCACTCTTCTTTCTTAAAAAAATGTAGAGGCCACGCCCCCTTCAGCGCCAGTACGCCAGGTACCACTGGCAAGCGTGTACACCTGCTTCCTCATGTCCAGAGGATGCTCCTGTACATCCCGGTGGAATCGGGCACGTCTAGAAACTGACGCGCTACATTCCCCTGTCCCCCAAACTCGGTGAGCGGTTGCATCAATGGAGGGATGTGCGTCCGGCCTCAGCACCGACGCGGTCCGTGCGGCACGATATGCGATGGGATTAGATGGCTCACTGGGCCCTTACCAGCTCTGTGAGAGCTCGCGGGGACCCGAGGGGTAAAGATATCTCGAGCGAGCCAGCTTTTCTGTGCTTGCCACGGCGGCACATATACTAAAATTGGATCGATACAGAGAAGATTAGCATGGCCCCTGCGAAAGGATGACACGCAAATCCGTGAAGCGCTCCATCTTTTATTTGATTGCGATATCCGTGCCCCTCTACTCGTGCTGTGAATAAACATAGAAGTCTCAGCGTGGGAGGCAAAAATATTCTCTAAAAACATTCAAGAAATGTCTATTGATAACATTGGTACAACACAATTCTCTAACATTCTAATAAAGCTTCCCATCACCAGGGGTTAAAGTGGGCCGGAAAGGTCCGGAACTGTGTTCCGGCACATCAGATAAGTTAATAAATAAATAGATTAATTAATATTAATGATAGAGCGATGGTAGGCTATAGTTTAAAATAATGTTGCGTGTGCACTGTCAAATTGCAGCCAGCCTGGTGCTTCTGATCTGAAGGAGTCTTTACGCGTAAAGTAATGTCAACTCCTGGCCCCGCCTTCACAAACACGCTTCCCGACATGTGTTATGTTCTCAGTCATGGTTCTCCTGTCTGATTTGAGGGCATCGCTGGTTCAACGCAAGATGTTGTGTTTACAGTTGCTGTTCTAGCCATAGCTAGTGGATGTTGCAGTGGAGTTAAATGTCTAAGGTGAAAAAGTCTAAAAATTTCCATTATTTAGACAGAGCAACAAACACAAGTTAAAGAACAAGCCAGGCTCCGAGTTAGACTATTATTTGCAGGGTGGTATGGCTCTGTTCATCAGCTAGTCAATGAAGAATTCACCAAGGATATTTTCGTAAACAAAAACTGAAACTAAGATTTAAACTATTGGTTAATTATATTTTTTTTCTTGAGCTGGAATAATAATAAAAAATCACAATAAATGAAAAACTAAACGAAATTAACAACAGTTACTGAAATAAAATATGAATTAGAAAAAAATCAATAAACGTTTTCTTTATTAATAAGCTCTTTACTGTGGCAGAAAATCTGTCCTGTGGCTGTTTAGGGAAATGCCTGTTCATGCGTGAAGTTGCTGAGGCGATTAACCGCTCAATGAAGGACCGTAACCTTGAACACATCGCTAACATTGACTACGTTTACATGCTGTTAAAATTCGGGTTATGGTCGGGTTAAAGTCACTATTCGGGTTTCTGAAACATTCTGGATAACCCGTTTACATGCGTGAGCAGAGAGAGTTACTCCTGTATGCATGGAATGTGTAATCAGTCGCCAATCCCGATGTAAACAGCGACGCACGGTTAGCGTCTGGACGTACGGACAACAAGACGCAATATGCGTCATTTACGATTCTTTTTCCTGTATCCAAAGACAACAACAACAGCAGCAGCAGCAGACGGATAATGAATAGTTTGGCGCTGGTACTGATCCACCAGCAGCACTTGACACTACTGTGCCTCTATACTGCACGCAGGGTTTTTTTTATGCTCCGTCTCTACTCAAAAGACCAAGATTCCTTGCGAATAGAACATGCGCAGAACACACATTTTGATGGGGATATGCCGAAACGCGTTTACAAGACCAAATATTCGGTTAGAAAAGGGGTACCCCAGGTATAAAATGCCGGTTTTTAAAAACCGGGATATGAGCATATCCGGGTTTTTGCCGGTGTTTACATGGCAGTGCGCGACCGGGTTATTGCTAATATCCCGGTTTTGAACGGGTTATTGGCTGCATGTAAACGTAGTCACTGTTACTCCTAAGATCATAAAGGATGTGTTTGTGGCAGTGAAATGGAAAATAACACAGGTTATGAGACATAAGTTAAACTTTAAACTTGAGCACTGCATTTTTAGTTTCTTGTGCGAGACGCGGATGCAACAGCAAAACGAGTCCATTTGAGATGTCATATTTTCACAAAGGTTGACAGGCTTAATGTGCTGTTATTATCTTTGTTTTTACAAAACATTGCTAATAATATTATTATCCATGTGGAGAGACCTTTCCCCACAATGTACAGTCGTGGCCAAAAGTTTTGAGAATTACATAAATATTACTTTTCAAAAAGTTTGCTGCTAAACTGCTTTTAGATCTTTGTTTCAGTTGTTTCTGTGATGTACTGAAATATAATTACAAGCACTTCATAGATTTCAAAGGCTTTTATCAACAATTACATGACATTTATGCAGAGTCAGTATTTGCAGTGTTGGCCCTTCTTTTTTAAGACCTCTGCAATTCGACTGGGCATGCTGTCAATCAACTTCTGGGCCAAATCCTGACTGATAGCAACCCATTCTTTCATAATCACTTCTTGGAGTTTGTCAAAATTAGTGGGTTTTTGTTTGTCCACCCGCCTCTTGAGGATTGACCACAAGTTCTCAATGGGATTAAGATCTTGGGAGTTTCCAGGCCATGGACCCAAAATTTCAACATTCTGGTCCCCGAGCCACTTAGTTATCACTTTTGCCTTATGGCACGGTGCTCCATCGTGCTGGAAAATGCGTTGTTCTTCACCAAACTGTTGTTGGATTGTTGGAAGAAGTTGCTGTTGGAGGGTGTTTTGGTACCATTCTTTATTCATGGCTGTGTTTTTGGGCAGAATTGTGAGTGAGCCCACTCCCTTGGATGAGAAGCAACCCCACACATGAATGGTGTCAGGATGCTTTTACTGTTGGCATGACACAGGACTGATGGTAGCGCTCACCTTTTCTTCTCCGGAGAAGCCTTTTTCCAGATGCCCCAAAAAATCGGAAAGGGGCTTCATCTGAGAATATGACTTTGCCCCAATCCTTAGCAGTCCATTTACTATACTTTCTGCAGAAGATCAATCTGTCCCTGATGTTTTTTTTGGAGAGAAGTGGCTCCTTTGCTGCCCTTCTTGACACCAGGCCATCTTCCAAAAGTCTTCGCCTCACTGTGCGTGCAGATGCGCTCACACCTGCCTGCTGCCATTCCTGAGCAAGCTCTGCACTGGTGGCACTCCAATCCCGCAGCTGAATCCTCTTTAGGAGACGATCCTGGCGCTTGCTGGACTTTCTTGGATGCCCTGAAGCCTTCTTTACAAGAATTGAACCTCTTTCCTTGAAGTTCTTGATGATCCTATAAATTGTTGATTTAGGTGCAATCTTAGTAGCCACAATATCCTTGCCTGTGAAGCCATTTTTATGCAACTTTGCAGGTCACCATGGATAACAATGGAAGAACAATGATTTCAATCATCACCCTCCTTTTAACATGTCAAGTCTGCCATTCTAACCCAATCAGCCTGACATAATGATCTCCAGCCTTGTGCTCGTCAACATTCTCACCTGAGTTAACAAGACGATTACTGAAATGATCTCAGCAGGTCCTTTAATGATAGCAATGAAATGCAGTGGAAAGGTTTTTTGGGATTAAGTTAATTTTCATGGCAAAGAAGGACTATGCAATTCATCTGATCCCTCTTCATAACATTCTGGAGTATATGCAAATTGCTATTATAAAAACTTATGCAGCAACTTTTCCAATTTCCAATATTTATATAATTCTCAAAACTTTTGGCCACGACTGTAAACAGAGGTGGACACTCCAGGAGTCAGAAAGTAAAAGTCCTGCCATATGTTTATTCCACCCATGAACTCAGCAGCTGATTTCACCAGAGGAGGAATCAAGTCATTCCTTCCAAGTCACCAACAAGTCTCAAGTTAAATCCCAAGTCCTCAAAGATTTAAAGTTAATGAGATAATTAAGTGACTAATTAAATGATGATCTGCTGTTATTGAGAATTACAGAGGATCAGATGCCAATGTTTTATTGGTTAAAATGACGCCACCATCATGGAGATAAGTGTTTGAATTAGTTGTGTTCTTGACTCTTGATTAGTTGTGCTTAGTCAGATACAGTTAGTTCAAAGAACATTACTATTGTTCTAACAATGTTTTTAATGTGTAGTTTTATTTTTGTTCCCAGAACATTCTAAAAATGTTTATTAATAACATTATGAGAACATTATCACCTAAAATTCTAATTAAGATTTAAGGAGAAGTTTAGATGTTGATGTCTGTTTCAAAGTCATAGTTTGATTTGATGTCAACGTAATGGTGGTGAGTGGTGGCTTTGGTTGTGCAATTTGACACTTGGCTTGTCCGTGTCGTTTTTTAGCTGCTGTAATCTTTATTATGGCAAACACAGCAAGACTGCATGTGCATGGTGCTGGCTGATTGTGGATGAATAGGTCATGACCACATATGTGGTCTGGTTACATGGATTCACCCAATCTAATGTATGACGTTAGTTGTGTTTTATTTGTTAAAGTGAGTCAATGGTCAACATCCTGAGACCCAGCTGAGTACAAAGCATATAATTTCAAGAATTTGAAAAACAAACTTTTCTTTGTCACACAAACATTAGTGTATGACTCTCAACAATGGTGACATGCTTCATGCAGCAATGTATTTTGGGTACGTCATACAAAACTCATCCATGGCACCCAGAATGCATTGCGGCATGAAGCATGTCACCATTGTTGAGATTCATACACTAATCATTGAGGTCCCTGTGTGTCTAAGCATTATGTGTTACAAATATGTTCATGTACAAAGAAATTAGAAAAGAATAATCAAAAATATATGTGATATAAATTTACAGGATCCTATGCATTGCAACACATGCTATAGTCACTAACAGTAAAATAATAGCATACACTAGACTCCAGATAAAACTAGTTGATCAGATAATTACATGATGAATTTTTTTTTACGTCAGCAAGTAATCCAAGTCACCTGATGCTTTTTTTTTAATGCTCACTGTTTTCACCATAACAAATATAGTTACAGCAGTTAAACAACAAGTAACATTGAATAAACTCATACTGCCTAAGTACTGATCACCATAATGGTGACGTCAAAATAAACTATTATTTTCAATAAACAATTAACACCTCTGTTGGTCCTTCAACCAACATTTGACTT
This sequence comes from Carassius carassius, assembly GCF_963082965.1. Classification (NCBI taxonomy): domain Eukaryota; kingdom Metazoa; phylum Chordata; class Actinopteri; order Cypriniformes; family Cyprinidae; genus Carassius; species Carassius carassius. The sequence goes on from NC_081795.1 coordinate 26,208,073, forward strand.
CTGAGCCCCATCTAGTATGATGGGAAGCTTTATAAAAATGTAAGAGGATAATGTTCTAACAATGTTATCAATAGACATTTTTTAAATGTTTTTAGAGAATGTTATCCTACATTTCAAAACAACATTCTGGGAACTAAAATAAAACTTGCAGATGAAAACATTCCCAGAACATGAAAAATTTCTAGCTGGGTTGCTTTGTGTGTGTTAATTATTATTTATTTTTTTTACAGGGACAATTTCGCCTGTGAGACTTGATGAAGGGTAAGTTTTGCATTTATGTGCTAAATAAAGAATATAACCCATATCTTAGGAAATCCCAACATTTGAACGACTTCATTTTTGCCCCTACATTTCTATTATTAGACAGTTGAGTTTGATCAGTGTCTGGGTCATAGGCTGGAAGATGTAGGAACGAGGAAATTATTTTGCTGCGTTTGGAGCTGCAAATCCACAGGTCAGTGTGGTTTTGCCTTTTACATGGGTAGTTCAACCAAAAAAGAAAGTTCTGTCATTTCCAACATAGCAACATTGTGTCGGCCCAGATCCAGCCCACATCTGGCACCAGTTGAAAGATGATCTGGCCCACATGCAGCGTGGAATGATTGCCCTTGGGCGGACCACTCCTGTTTGCCAGATTTGAGCCACAAGCAGGCCATATTTTGGTTGAAAATGAAAGTCGGGTTGACGTCTAAACCCAACTTTGTTTGATGTCAAACATCAGACAGACGTTGAATTTTGGTTGGAATAAGCACCACACTTCAACAAAGGGTGAAATGCATGGCAGCACATTAAATATCCCAAGATCTCAGCAGAGGAGGATTAAACAACTCCACAAACAGCATTACCAGCTTCAATTATTACTAACCAGACTGACTTGGACAACTGTCGTTGTTGGACAGTGTTTTCTCTACTTCCTGTTGGCCTTCTGTAGCAAATTGTAGCTCCGTGTAGCTGTTTTTATTTTATTTTTTTCTCTAGAATCTTTATCTTACTATCACTCTCTGTTTTTTAAAGTGGTAAAATATAACTTAATTCACACCATATTTCTGATATTATAGATCAATCTTATCAGATTAACTTTGATCGTTCACTTTTATTTTATTTACGTGAGTGCAGTACACCTGCAAAGCGTTAGCACTCGTTAGCTTGTCATTAGCGTTTTCATTCGAACCTATCGCTGTTTTCTTTTCTCCTCTCCCTCGCTCCAGTTTTTCACAAGTTCATCAAACAACCGCAGTAAGAATTTTCATCAAGCACGGTGAGTAATGGCTTCTCCTATCATTGTTTCTTGCACCTCTTGCCACATGTACAGTTTATCTATCTCTGTCGCTGATGAGGGATTCACATGTGATAAATGCAGGGAAATAGTTAGGCTGACAGAGAAGATTTCAGAATTAGAGACACGCATCCAAACTTTAATTGAGGACAGTAAGAATGTTAGGGCTCTAGATACGGCTTTGGATGCGTCTAGCTCAGGGATTCCTGTACATTGTTCGGTTCCGGAAACAGAGCCCCAGCAGCAGGGCAACTGGGTGACGGTGAGGCAGCGTAGTCGTGGGTCAAAACACCGCACTTCTGTTCCGATCAAAACATTAAACAGGTTCTCCCCACTCAGTGATGCACCCACTGAGAAACCTGATGAAAGTGCTCTAGTTATTGGTGATTCTATTGTACGGAACGTGAATATAGAGACACCAGCCACCATAATCAAATGTTTACCGGGAGCCAGAGCACCTGACATCTTGGCAAATTTAAAAGTGCTGGCTAATGCAAAAACGTAAATACAGTAAGATTGTTATTCATGCCGGCGCTAATGATGTTCGACTTCGCCAGTCGGAGATCACTAAAAATAACATTAAAGAGGTGTGTGAACTTGCAAGCACGATGTCAGACACTGTAATATGCTCTGGTCCCCTCCCTGCTTACCGTGGTGATGAGATGCATAGCAGATTGTCATCACTCAATGGCTGGATGTCTAAGTGGTGCCCACAGAATAACATAGGTTTCATAGACAATTGGACGAGCTTTTGGGGCAGACCTGACCTGTTTAAAAGAGATGGTCTTCATCCCTCCTGGGGTGGCGCCACTCTTCTCTCTAGAAATATGGCAAATAGTCTTAGTGTTTATACTTGACTAACTGGGGCCCAGGTTAGGAAGCAGACAGACTGGCTAAACCGACCGTCTGCTAGCTGCCTCCCGTCACAGAGGTCAGTTAATTCTCAGCACATAGAGACTTTTTCAGACTGTTCCCCGAACTAGAAAATACAAAAAACGTCCAAACCAAGTTAAGATTAACAATTTAATTGAGGTTCAACAAATAAACAACAGAAGCAATATGGATAAACAAATGATAAAGCTTGGCTTATTGAATATCAGATCCCTTTCTACGAAAACACTTTTTGTAAATAATATGATCAGTGATCATAATATAGATGTACTCTGTTTGACAGAAACCTGGCTAAAACCTGATGATTACATTATTTTAAATGAGTCCACCCCCCAAGATTACTGTTATAAACATGAGCCACGTCTAAAAGGCAAAGGTGGAGGTGTTGCTTCAATTTATAACAACGTTTTCAGGATTTCTCAGAGGGCAGGCTTCAAGTATAACTCATTTGAAGTAATGGTACTTCATATAACATTATCCAAAGAAACAAATGTTAATGATAAATCCTCTGTTATGTTTGTACTGGCTACTGTATACAGGCCACCAGGGCACCATACAGACTTTATTAAAGAGTTTGGTGATTTTACATCCGAGTTAGTTCTGGCTGCAGATAAAGTTTTAATAGTTGGTGATTTTAATATCCATGTTGATAATGAAAACGATGCATTGGGATCAGCATTTATAGACATTCTGAACTCTATTGGTGTTAGACAACACGTTTCAGGACCTAGTCATTGTCGAAATCATACTCTAGATTTAATACTGTCACATGGAATTGATGTTGATGGTGTTGAAATTATTCAGCCAAGTGATGATATCTCAGATCATTATTTAGTTCTTTGCAAAATTCATATAGCCAAAATTGTAAATTCTACTTCTTGTTACAAGTATGGAAGAACCATCACTTCTAACATAAAAGACTGCTTTTTAAGTTATCTTCCTGATGTATCCAAATTCCTTAGCATATCCAAAACCTCAGAACAACTTGATGATGTAACAGAAACTATGGACTCTCTCTTTTCTAGCACTTTAAATAAAGTTGCTCCTTAACGCTTAAGGAAGGTTAAGGAAAACAGTTTGACACCATGGTATAATGAGCATACTCGCACCCTAAAGAGAGCATCCCGAAAAATGGAGCGCAGCTGGAGGAAAACAAAACTAGAGGTATTTCGTATTGCTTGGCGGGAAAGTAACATATCCTACAGAAAAGCATTAAAAACTGCTAGATCCGATTACTTTTCTTCTCTTTTAGAAGAAAACAAACATAACCTCAGGTATTTATTCAATACAGTGGCTAAATTAACGAAAAATAAAGCCTCAACAAGTGTTGACATTTCCCAACACCACAGCAGTAATGACTTTATGAACTACTTTACTTCTAAAATCGATACTATTAGAGATAAAATTGCAACCATTCAGCCGTCAGCTACAGTATCACATCAGACAGTGCACTATAGATCCCCTGAGGAACAGTTCCACTCATTCTCTACTATAGGAGAGGAAGAATTGTATAAACTTGTTAAATCATCTAAACCAACAACATGTATGTTAGACCCTATACCATCTAAGCTCCTGAAAGAGGTGCTTCCAGAAGTCATAGATCCTCTTCTGACTATTATTAATTCCTCATTGTCATTAGGACATGTCCCCAAAACCTTCAAACTGGCTGTTATTAAGCCTCTCATCAAAAAACCACAACTTGACCCCAAAGAACTAGTTAATTATAGACCAATCTCGAATCTCCCTTTTCTGTCCAAGATACTAGAAAAGGTGGTATCCACACAATTATATTCCTTCTTAGAGAAAAATGGTGTATGTGAGGATTTCCAGTCAGGATTTAGACCGTATCATAGTACTGAGACTGCTCTTCTTAGAGTTACAAATTATCTGCTCTTATCATCTGATCGTGGGTGTATCTCTCTATTAGTTTTATTGGATCTTAGTGCTGCGTTTGACACAATTGACCACAACATTCTTTTGGATAGACTTGAATACTTTGTTGGCATCAGTGGAAGTGCATTAGCATGGTTTAAATCGTACTTATATGACCGCCATCAGTTCGTAGCAGTGAATGAAGATGTATCCTATCGATCACAAGTGCAGTATGGAGTACCTCAAGGCTCAGTACTAGGGCCGCTACTCTTCACGCTTTATATGTTACCCTTGGGAGATATCATCAGGAAACATGGTGTTAGCTTTCACTGTTATGCTGATGATACTCAGCTCTATATTTCTTCGCAGCCCGGTGAAACACACCAATTTGAAAAACTAATGGATTGCATAGTCGATATAAAAAACTGGATGACGAGTAATTTCTTACTGCTAAATTCTGAAAAAACAGAGGTGTTAATTATAGGACCTAAAAACTCTGCTTGTAATAACCTGGAACACTGTCTAAGACTTGATGGTTGCTCTGTCAATTCTTCATCATCAGTTAGGAACCTAGGTGTGCTACTTGATCGCAATCTTTCCTTAGAAAGCCACGTTTCTAGCATTTGTAAAACTGCATTTTTCCATCTCAAAAATATATCTAAATTACGGCCTATGCTCTCAATGTCAAATGCAGAAATGTTAATCCATGCATTTATGACCTCAAGGTTAGATTATTGTAATGCTTTATTGGGTGGTTGTTCTGCACGCTTAGTAAACAAACTACAGCTAGTCCAAAATGCAGCAGCAAGAGTTCTTACTAGAACCAGGAAGTATGACCATATTAGCCCGGTCCTGTCAACACTGCACTGGCTCCCTATCAAGCATCGCATAGATTTTAAAATATTGCTTATTACTTATAAAGCCCTGAATGGTTTAGCACCTCAGTATTTGAATGAGCTCCTTTTACATTATAATCCTCTACGTCCGCTACGTTCTCAAAACTCAGGCAATTTGATAATACCTAGAATATCAAAATCAACTGCAGGCAGCAGATCCTTTTCCTATTTGGCGCCCAAACTCTGGAATAACCTACCTAACATTGTTCGGGAGGCAGACACACTCTTGCAGTTTAAATCTAGATTAAAGACCCATCTCTTTAACCTGGCATACACATAACATACTAATATGCTTTTATTATCCAAATCCGTTAAAGGATTTTTAGGCTGCATTACTTAGGTAAACCGGAACCGGAAACACTTCCCATAACAACCTATGTACTTGCTACATCATTAGAAGAATGGCATCTACGCTAATATTTGTCTGTTTCTCTCTTGTTCCGAGGTCACCGTGGCCACCAGATCCAGTCTGTGTTCAGATCAGAGGGTCACTGCAGTCACCCGGATCCAGTACGTATCCAGACCAGATGGTGGATCAGCACCTAGAAAGGACCTCTACATCCCTGAAAGACAGCGGAGACCAGGACAACTAGAGCCCCAGATACAGATCCCCTGTAAAGACCTTGTCTCAGAGGAGCACCAGGACAAGACCACAGGAAACAGATGATTCTTCTGCACAATCTGACTTTGCTGCAGCCTGGAATTGAACTACTGGTTTCGTCTGGTCAGAGGAGAACTGGCCCCCCAACTGAGCCTGGTTTCTCCCAAGGTTTTTTTCTCCATTCTTTCACCGATGGAGTTTCGGTTCCTTGCCGCTGTCGCCTCTGGCTTGCTTAGTTGGGGACACTTCATCGACAGCGATATCGTTGACTTGATTGCAAATAAATGCACAGACACTATTTAACTGAACAGAGATGACATAACTGAATCCAATGATGAACTGCCTTTAACTCTCATTTTTGCATTATTGACACTGTTTTCCTAATGAATGTTGTTCAGTTGCTTTGACGAAATGTATTTTGTTTAAAGCGCTATATAAATAAAGGTGAAAGGTGACTTTATTTCTGTCAGACATCTACTGTACAAAAGCTCTTATTGAAAATTAACAGGGGTTTAACTGTAGTGTGTTTAATTTCCATAACAGCATAACAGTTAAACACTTTAGTTGGGCTCTTAACTCTTATTATATCTTTTGTCTTTTTTGTCTGCTGTGATAGTGTGTTTGTCGAGCACATTTGCAGCATCAAAGAAAGCTGAAGTGACATGAGATCAGGGCCCGGTTTTTCAAAAGGTTTAATCCGGATAAAATTTATCCGAATTTAGTAACCCTTTTTTTGCGATCCGTGATCACGTAATCCATCTTACTTTTGGAGCCAGTTTTTTAAAGCAACATCGGATTGGATCAATCTGATCCAGATAGGAACTTTTCAGGATCACCAAATCTGGATAACCAGTGCTGGTTAACCAGTGCTCAAACAGGATAGGAAATCACAATGTAGAACTATAGATATGTACACAGCAAAAAAAATCTGAGTAAAATTAACTCTGCTGGGAGTACATGTGAGACCACACTCAAGAGTGTGAAAGTATAATGGTGATACCATTAAAATAGTGATTTTCGTCTTTGTTGATTCTGCATGTTAACATCAGGTCTCGTCAATAATGGTCAATCATCCCTCAATTAATCACTTAATTATCTCATTAACTTTAACTCAGCTTCAGTGTTAATTTAACACTCCTATTTTAACACTTTCACACTCTTGAGGGTGGTCTCACATGTACTCCCAGCAGAGTTAATTTCACTCTGGATTTTTTGCTGTGTATAACTACAGGGGACTGCTGTTCTATCCATCAAGCGAGGGACAAACACCCCTCAAAAAAAAGGGACTACTGTTTTCTCCAGCTGGAGAGAACACCCTTTGCTGCTATAGCTGCAGGGGACTGCTGTTCATCCCTCAGCAGGGGATGAACACCCCTGCTACTTAAATTAAAGAGGGTACTGCTATTCTTTCCCTCATGTAAAGAGCAACAAGCAGAATAGCCAGTGTGGGGTCAATATAAATTTATTTTTATTTGAAATGAAGACCTACAACACAAACACTGTACATTGAGGATATTTATAACAAGTATCAAGTATAGATGTATTGAATAAAAAAAAGACTTAATGACAAATACTCCACAATAATTTCAGACTTCCTCATCTGATGTGGAGAGACCAGCTTGTCTGAGCGTAGCCTTTAGGAGGCGGATCTCAAGTCTGGCCTTGGTTTGCTGCAGTTTGGTCAGAGTCGTTTGTTCCTCTGCCAGACAAAGTTGTGCTTCTGCCCTTTCAGTCTCATTTTGCAGAAGTGCCAAGTAATCATCATCTTTGTTTGATGAAGAGCGCTTCAAGACTTTCCTCTGAGATCCTGTGGCAACTACCACTGGCTCAACCAATGAGGATCCAGCTTCTTCCTCAGGAACAGAGCTGAGATTCAATATAAATATGCTCTCTGGATCAGCCTCAGGAGGAACTGGCAGATTCTCCTCCTCCTCCCCAATCCAAGGCTCGCCATCCCCTACAACACCTTGAATACCATGGAGAGCTTGCGACTTCTCACCTCCAATGATGTTGAGGACCACATCTGTGTAATCTCCCCTCTTAAATGGCTTGTTGCCTGTTTGTGGGTTTTTGGCTTCCCCTTAGCAAAAAGTAGTATACTTTTTTAAGTTTATTTTATTAAGTTTACTTAAGTAAAGTTGAAGTATATTTTTAAGTATACTTTATGTAGCAAGTATACAAAGTGTTCTAGTGTTCTAGTAGTATACTTGTAAGTGTACTGTTTCAATACTCCTTGGGACTAAATCGGGTACTTTTAGATATACTTTAAGTATAACAGTAGCAAACTTTGAGTACACAACTAGTTTACCTCTATGTTTGTAGTTTGTACTGCAATTATAATAAAAGTAAACTTGATTTACTGATAGTTTACTAATTAAACACTTTGTACTCTTATACTGCAAGTATACTCATGAGTTTTCTTTAAGTGAAATTTATATTATACTTTAAGACTACTATGTCCCTATTTAGGTTTGAATTTGTATAAATTTTGTTACATGAATATCTGAGCATGCAAAACATACAAAGAAAGAACAGTGTATCTGCTTGTAAACAAAAACATTTAATTCTAGCTTCATGCATTCTTTTTTTAAATACTTTGATGTGGTTAAGTTACAAAAAAAAAGTTGATAGATGCAGGCTATGCACACTTTAACTACATAGAAATCCTTGCAAAATTCCAATCAGACAACGGATGAGGAGATTTCGCTCAAGAGCAATTGATGACATGGCTGAGAAGAAAATATTTAAGTGTAGGTATTATTATGGTTTCTATGACCTAGATGTACATTTTACCAGTTGTTACCTACAGTTTATACAAACATTATGGTCATCGACCAGTGATTGACATATCAAACATAATAATAGCGGTTAGACGTTGGATTTGGTTGAAAATGAAAATCGGGTTGACGTCTTAATCCAACGACTGTTTGACGTCAAGCTCCAATGTTGGGCAGATGCTGAATTTTGGCCGGATTAACCCCCCCCCCCCCCCAAAAAAAAAAAAAAACATAAAACAACTGTGAAATGCATGGCAGTACACGTATTACCAGCTTCACTTATTACTAACCAGTTTGACTTTATTTCGTTCAGACGTCTACAGAAGTGCTTTTTGAGAATTAACAGAGGTTTAGATGTTGATGTTTTATTTGAAAATGTTTGGTTACCATTATTCTGATCAGTGTTTGCTTTAGTTGGGTAGTTTGACTCTTGGCTTAGTAAGTTTGTGGTTCCTGTAATAGTGTTTACCAAAACACATAATTTGTTATAAAAGGAGCCATACGCAAAGATAAGGTGATATAGTTTTCATCATCATGAAGAAAAATGGTAAAGGAAAATTATTTTTATCGTTATTGACCCAAAGTGGTTATTTATTAATGAACAATATTCAAGAGACAATACTTTCTTCCCTCAGATCAGACATTCAGAATTTTTATTTTTAAATACATTTTGGGAGGAAAAGCTTTCGAGACACATAGACATCAATAATCAGTATATGAATCTCAACAATGGTGACATGCTTCATGCAGCAATGCATGCTGGGAGCCACCATAGTATACAACACATGGCTCCCAGAATGCATTGCTGCATGAAGCATGTCACCATTGTTGAGATTCATATGCTGATTGTTGATGTCTGTGTGTGTCACCGTAGGTTAATATTTTTTTGAGCTCTTGTTTGTTAAAAGATTTTAACTGATTGTTATAATACTGCTGGATCTCATGTGGCAGAAACACAGGGTTTGTAATATGAATGTACTAATGGAACAACATAATTGTTAGATTAAAAAACATCAGCGAATTAGGTTATTTCATGATGATTATAAAACCATTAACAGGTAACAGCCATCATCTGATCTCATGTCACTTTAGCTTTCTTGGATGCTGCAAATGTGCTCGACAAACAAACCGTCACAGCAGCCACAATAGCCAAAACATATCATAAGTGTTAAGAGCCCAACTAATGGAAACACTAATCACTGTTATGGTGCTTAACTGTTATGCTATTATGGAAATTAAACACATTAGAGTTAGGCCCTGTTAATTTTCAATAAGAGCTTTTGTAGACGTCTGACAGAAATAAAGTCAGTCTGGTTAGTAATAAGTGAAGCTGGTAATGCTGTTTGTGGAGTTGTTTAATCCTCCTCTGCTGAGATCTTGAGATATTTAATGTGCTGCCATGCATTTCACCCATTGTTGCAGTGTGGTGCTTATTCCAACCAAAATTCAATGTCTGTCTGATGTCGGAGTTTGACGTCAAACAAAGTTGGGTTTAGACGTCAACCTGACTTTAATTTTCAACCAAAATATGACGTCTGACTGACGTTGGATTAGTTGGAGTCCAACGTCTTCCTGACGTCACATTGACCCTATGGCATTCACATTTTCTGTGATTAAAATCCAAACATCATTTTTCTTTTTGTCGGTATCCTTAGCAGAATTAAAACTTCCCACTATTGTTCCATAATGGCACCGAACACCCTTTAGTAGTGCATTGGTTTCAGCAGCAGTGAAGTTACAGCTTCTTGAGTCCATGGTTCCGTTGCTTTACTATAGTGAACATACTATAGTGAACATTGTTCATCAATTATAGGCCTTGGGTCCAATTGCCTCAATTGAACGCAAGCAGAAACTAATCAGTTGTAATAGGTGTGTTTGAAAAGACCAACTACACTGCCATATAAATCAGCCTTTCTCAGAGGATTCACAGAGAGACAGTGAAATGGCAGGTGTTGTCCACCACCACAACCACCACCACTTTGCCAGGAGAGGATACCATCAAAGGGTGTATGTTGAACGTACCAAGCCACTGGAGCAATACACCAATGAGGAGCTGTATGTCCGGTTTCGCTTTGGGAAGGCTGATATAGAGTTCCTCGTGAACCTTCTCTTGCCAAAACTTCAACACAGATCCCAAAGGAGTCACGGTCTGTCTGTGGAAGACCAGATCCTCATTGCTCTCCGATTTTATGCATGTGGGACTTTCTATCAAGTTGTTGTGACTATATGGGAGTGGTGAAATCAGCTGTGTGTTATGTGGTGAGAGATGTGTCAATCGCACTGGCCAGCCTGGTCAATGAATTTGTTTTTTTTCCAAAGGACAACCAGATTGCCCAGGCCAAGCGCAGCTTTTTTCTTTTGGGGAATATACCCAATACTATTGGAGCAATCGACTGCACACATGTGCATATACAAGAACCTCGTGAGAATGAATGGGAGTTAATAAACAGAATGGGGAGGCACAGCATCAATGTCCAACTTGTGTGTGATGCTGACCTCATCACCAACTGCGTTGTCAAGTGGCCTGGGTCTGTCCATGATGCACGCATCCCGAGGGAGAGCGCTCTATTAGAGACCTCCAAACCAACCGACCGGATGACACTGCCTACCCACTCCTACCATGGCTGGTGACTCCTTTTCTAACAGCAAATACACCGGCGCAGGCACGCTTCAACACTGCTCATTGCAGAGCAAGATGTGCAATTGAGCGTTTAAATGCAGTTCTTAAGAGGCGCTTTGCATGCCTTAACTACCTGAGAGCGGAACCACGGAAAGCATGCAACATAACCCTTGCCTGTATTGTCCTGCACAACATCGCTACTAAGCGCAATGTCCCTCTCTGTGCTCACAATGATGCACCTGAGCCCCTTGGAGACCCTAACCAACCTCCTGCATTCTGCCAGAATGAGCAAACAGGACGTGCAACAAGGGACGCAATAGTTAGACACTATTTCTGATTTGGATTTGTTTTGGATTTCAAAAATCAGTGATTGCCATTCTTTGCATTTTGGTTATTCTGTAATCATTGCATGCATCACTAATAAATATTCTAAAAACAAAAATATTTTCGATTGTGATTAATATATATATATCAATTAGTGACAGAATAAAATTTATTGTTTTTGGTCAATTTTGACAGCTGTTTGGGGGATTATTTTATGAGGCCAAACTCTTTCTACTTTGCTGTAGGCCTATACTGAAAGGCTGAATACATTAAAGCCTACCTTATCACTGTAGCCTGACGGATGAACAAATAAAATTAAAACCTTATGAATAAATAGGATATCTTGTAAGATACTGCATGATCCAAATATAGTATTATTTGATACATTTTTATAGTTTACATTACATTTCATGAATGTAATGTCATGAAATCCACACTGAATCCACCCTTCTGATGAGATCAGTTTATTCCAGATTTTTTGGATCAAAGTGATCCAAATCCTACAAAAAAGTTCTAAAAAAAAAACCCAAACTAAAGGTTTGATCCGGATCAAAACCAAGATTGGATGACTTTTCTTCCTCTGGTCAAATCAGCTGCTGACAATCAAAAATATGGCAGGACTTGTACTCTTTGGCCCCTGGATTACCCACCTCTGCTCTACAGCCCTGAAAGACAGCGGAGACAAGGGGCCAGTTTCACAAAGCTATTCAGACCAGTCTATAGTGTTAGACAAGTCTAAAATTTACTCATAGACTAGTCTAATGCAAGTTAGACTGTTTCACAAAGATAACGACTGACTTAATTTAGACCAAAAAAATTAGATTACGGGTTTGCACTGCTTTGAAATTTTATGCTACAGGAAGTTTTCTGAATACTGTTGGTGTCACAGTAGGTCTCAGCAAAGCTTCTGTGTCACGGGTGGTATACAGGGTATCAAGGGCACTTTCAAATAAGCTCCCTCAATTCCCAAACCAAATGGCTGAGCTGAACAAACTCAAAAGAGGGTTCTTCAGCATAGCAAGATTTCCCAATGTTGTTGGAGCAATTGATGGGACACATGTCAGAATCCAGGCTCCACCTGCTCATGAACATTTGTTTGTCAATAGAAAAGGCTATCACAGCCTAAACATTCAGGCTGTTTGTGATTGTGATCTCCGGGTCCTCAACTGTGTGGCCTGCTGGCCTGGATCACTTCATGACTCTCGAATTCTGCAAAATTCTCAACTCTGTCTAGCATTTGAGCAAGGCATTATCGATGGGGTCCCGTTGGGGGACTCGGGCTACCCTCTAAAACCTTGGCTCCTTACTCCCTTCCTGAATCCTACTACACTTGCACAAAGAAACTACAACGCAGCACACTGTTCAACTCGTAACACTGTAGAGCGGGCATTTGGTGTACTGAAGAGGCGTTTCCATTGTCTACATGGGGAATTGCGAATGGCACCTGACAGAGTGTATAACATCATCTGTGCGACTGTAGTGCTGCATAACATAGCGAGGTAGGCCTACCTGAAAACAAAATCTACATTGCCATCCATTTTCAATAGGCCTAATTGAATAACTATTTACAACATGCTACAACTATAATCAAAATTGTTTATTTCATTAATCATTAGGGATCTCCGGCTACCTGAGCCTGAAGGTGAGGATATCAGAGATGACAATCTCAATGAACTGGAGGACAGAGAAGATTTAGAGGAGCAGAATGGAACTGGTCGATATGTGCGTCAGATTTACGCTGACAGGATTTTCAATGTCTGAAACGACAACAAAAATCATGTTGCCTGTCTTTACCTATTAGGTTTAAATGAGTAGCAAACAACTTAATAAATATATAAATTTATTTTTTTAAGGTTTCTCAAGTGACATACTGTTCATTCAATAAATTATTCAATAAATTACATTTGAGTCTCATTTCATTCATATCAAAATCCTCAAGGTTATTAAAAGTACAACTCACTATACAAACTGTAAAACTATTTTAACTCACAAAACAAGTGACATACTGTTCATTCAATAAATTATTCAATAAATTAGTAGGCTAATCAAGATATCCAAGACTCCAGCGACTGTTTGTGAAACTCTAATTTTAATTTATCTCTCTGAAGCTGTAAAACTTCAATCTCTAGCAGCAATTTCCTCTCTTCCAGTTGAAGATTCCTGTATTGTTTGTCTAGCACCATTGACATGGTTGTTCCTCTCAACACCGATGTGCAAACCATGGGACCAACAGCTGTAGCTGATGCTGACGCTGACGCTGACTCAGACTCTTCATCTCCTGTCCCCTCATGTCTCTCAGCCGGCTCCTCCTCGCTTCGGTCCCAATTCAAAGACAGGGTCACTAAAAGAATAAGTACATAACATTTTATTACTTGTAGGTTCCTTGTATTTTAGGCTGAGTCATTACGTTGTTCATGTTGATTTGCTGGCTAGCAAGCTTACCGGTTCACATTAGCATACATTATTACCGGTTCATATTAGCATACATCATCAACTTGACTTTATAAGCATCAAATCGATGGCAATAAAGCAAAAGGAAAAACCAAACTGATTTATTTTTAATAATCACCCGTTGTTACCTGTATTCTCGTCTTGACTGTCTGGCTATTCCTCTTGATGTGGCGGCGGGGTGATGCTGTCAGTGGCTGAGGGAACTCCGCCGGTTACGTCAATGTTGACGGCACCACACACTCCACTTTCCCGTCCTCCGCTTATCCCCCAGAACATAGGCGACTGTCCACCATAAATATTCATCACCATTTCAGTGGTGTCTTTAAGTTTCTCTTGGGGTCCTCCTCCCGTTTTTGTATATTTACTCTTAAATTTTTCCTGTTTGACATCTTGAACCATGTTTTTGTATCTTTTCTGTACATCTTTAACGTTCCGCTCAACGGTTGGATTAATGCTGTTTACTGTCGCGGCAATCTTTTTCCAAATTAAACATTTCTTCTTGTTACTACATTCTCCTCCGCTAAATTTCCCTAGTAAAATGTCCTTGTAACTATTATACTCCTCCAACAAACACATATTTTCTGCTGGGGTAAACTGCACTGACCGGTTAAATATGCTTACTCGATCCACCATGTTTTTTGTTTTGAAAAGTGTCTTATTTTACCCAGAATGCACTGCAGTGTAGTCCTACTTAAGATAGTCAGAGTCTTAAGTGCTTTGTGCAATGGTCTGAATTTGATGTCTATTAGAATCTAATTAGAAGTCTGACTATCAACTATATCTAAGTCATAGTCAAAGTCTATCTTTGTGAAACCGGCCCCAGGACAACTAGAGCCCCAGATACAGATCCCCTGTAAACCCACCTAGAAAATGTTCATGTTCTGGGAACGTTTTCAGCGGCAAGTTTTATTTTAGTTCCCAGAATGTTCTGCTAAAAGCTAGGATAAAATTCTCTAAAAACATTCTAAAAATGTTTATTGATAACATTGTTACAACATTATCCTCTAACATTCTAATAAAGCTTCCCATCACATTAGATGTGCACTTGCATTGCTCAGAAGTCAAATGTTGGTTGAAAGTGAAAACCCAGAATACATTACAGCATGAAGCATATCACCATTGTTGAGAATCATACACTGAATCTTGATATTTGTATGACAAAGAAAAGTTTTTTTAAAGAAAAGTTTTTTTAATTGTCAAGGTAATCAGACCACAAACGTGGTGATGTCTCAATAATCAGCAAGCAACCAGCATCATCAAACCACACACCACCATTATGGTGACATCAAACCAAACTATTACTTTTAAACAGGCATCAACATTTAAACCTCTGCTTAAATCTTAATTAGAATGTTAGAACATAATGTTGTAATAATGTTATCAATAAACAGTTATAGAATGTTTTTAGAGAACGTTCTGGGAACTAAAAATAAAACTACCCACTAAAAACATTGTTAGAACAATCCATGGGAATGTTCTTAGAACATTTTTAGAACAAAACAATTGTAGCTGGGAAGACCTTGTCTTAGACGACCACCAGGACAAGACCACAGGAAACAGATGATTCTTCTGAACAATCTGACTTTACTGCAGCCTGGAATTGAACTGCTGGTTTCATCTGGTCAGAGGAGAATTGCCCCCCCCTCTCTCGAACATCATCATCATAAACAGCAGAACGACGTAAATTAGAATTGATTTGTGGCGTAGTCCACAAAATGCAGTGGAATCATCAGTCATTAATCAGGAATGTTGACGTTTGATTCTGTACGTTAAATCCCAAATGGATTAACCATCTTATGCTACTAAAATATCTATTGAAGGAGGTATGAATATGACGTATCATTCCCCCACAAAAAAAATTAATATAAAGGTAATCTACATTAATCGTCATTGTGACAAAATCTAAGGACATTCAAATAAATGTAAGGACGTTCACACAAACCGTTGTACCGGTTCAAATGTGCTGCCTGCTGACAATTTGATGACTTTTGTTTAGAACGATGCAAATTGCTATTGTGTCTTCAAAATCCAAATGATTTACAAGTAAGGGTGTCTGTGGGGTATCTGCGTGTGCTTAACCAATGTAAGAAAATGTAAGAAAAAAAGGTAATTTACCCAGTAATAAAGTGCTGGAAATTGAAATGTCCTTGGAAGTGCTGGGTTTTACTTGAAGGAGTAAGAACCCTGGTGGACCATTCTCTGAACAACAGGGGGCGACGAGGACTAACCATCCTCTAAAACCACCGGGAATCACTAGTGAGAAGTACTGGCTTCATCCGATTCTTCAGCTGACTCACTGAGTATAAGGCATTAGGTGCGTTCCACTTCACACAGCACTGTGAAAACTGATCGCAGTCTGACTTGAAGCAGTGCATACAGTTAGAAATTTTGCCCTAATTGAGACTGCGCCGATGCCACATGACCGTCACGTGTGGCATCAAAGTACCGCGAGAGTGTTTCGAGAGCAGCCGACTGACTCAGCCGCTGCACTTTCTCCAGAGCGACTGCAGGAGCGCTTATGACAACACAGCTGTTCACAATTGGTCACATCCACCACACAACAACGATCACGTGTGTTCGGGGTTTATTCAACATTTGCAGCTCCAATAACGGCCACAAATCTGCATTTTTAGAACGGTAAAAGCCTTTTCAGTGTTGTTGCACTGTGTTTTGAGTCAAGTTTATCATACTACACAGACCAAAGCGTATATACCACTGTATTAGCATTTAAACAGCATATGATCATGTTGAACTTTTATTCTTGAAAAATATGGTGCTGTATTAAGCAGTATATAAAAGTGTCTGTTGCTCATGAAAACTTTTCTGAAACATCTGCATATTTGAAAATTACTGCATTTTATGTACTT
This sequence comes from Carassius carassius, assembly GCF_963082965.1. Lineage (NCBI taxonomy): Eukaryota > Metazoa > Chordata > Actinopteri > Cypriniformes > Cyprinidae > Carassius > Carassius carassius. Next base: position 26,224,648 of record NC_081795.1, read on the forward strand.
CATCTGCATCTTCATCTTCAAAAAATAAATAAACAAAATAATTTGACACCGACAGATATGAGGAGGGGAATGAGGAGGATGAGAAGAACGAGGAGGAGAGTGAGAAGAATGAAGAGGAGGAAGATAAGAAGGAAATGGAGACGGAGATGGAGCATGAGAAGAATGAGGAGCAGGATGAAAAGAAGGAGATGGAGAATGAGAAGAAGAATGAAAATGAGAAGGAGATGGGGAAAAAAATTTCCCTTGCTGCTACACAGCAAAAAATCCAGAGTGAAATTAACTCTGCTGGGAGTACATGTGAGACCACTCTCAAGAGTTTGAAAGTGTTAAAATAGGAGTGTTAAATTAACACAGAAGCTGAGTTAAAGTTAATGAGATAATTAAGTGATTAATTGAGGTATAATTGACCATTATTGATGAGACCTGATGTTAACATGCAGAATCAACAAAGATGAAAACCACTATTATGTCACCATTATAGTGGTCAGTGTTTGCTTTAGTTGGGCTCTTGAGCCTTACATTTTTAAAGTCAGGTTTGGTTTGACAAGAACAGACAAGACAAATCAAAACATGGTTATTTGACCAGAGTAACCAAACTCAATTAAAGCCTAAACACGTTTGATTGACCTCATTGATTATAACAACCCTGTGATTGTACAGTACCCGCTAATTAAAAGGATTTCTTGAAAGTTTCTGATAATAAGAAAGGCTTGTTTTAGGCACTCACATTCATCAAAAATTAGTGTAGGAATTTAAACAACGGTGACAAACAGCATTTTCAGAAAAACAGAACAACGCTAAACATTAGAAAAGAAACTACTAAAAGTAACATAAAAAACAAAAATAGAATAGTAAGAATAAAGGAAATTACTGAAACAATTCAGCGAATAATTTATTCATGCCGCAACCATGGGAGCCATAGATGAATTTTGATAGGTGGCACCCAGAATGCACTGCAACATGCTTTTTTGATTTTCACCATTGTTGAGATTGACAGGTTGATTCTCGATGTTTGCATGTCTAATGCCTGGTTCCATGGGATGATTTTAAAATTGTCGGCCGATTTTCCAAATCTGAGAGACCCCACACACGGCGATAAAAAATCACAGGTTTAACAGTGTTGGTCGTACAGTGTGTGGTGTGCAGCCACACGGCAAAATCAACACATCACACACGAACCGATTTGACTCCTGAGCATTCCCAGGTCAGACGGGAAATCTCGCAAAATCTCTCGAGATCAAACGTGACTTCAGAGTAAACAATCATGGCGGACGAAGAGGATGCAGTGACCATAGTTTGTCCTTTGTTTGTAACCGAAAAAAAAGAAAAGGCGATGGTCGAAGAAGTGGAGACAAAGTCCTCCATCTCCGACGTCCACCGGACTTTCTGCAAGGTGTCAATCGGGGCTAAAATCGGCCTAATTATCCTGCCGTGTGAACCAGCCTTAACTGAAAGACTCTTTTGAAAGATTTTTGAACAAACAACTTTTAAGAAATTCTTCAGATTGAATTTAAAATGCTGGAAATACTTTGTTGAATAATCATAGGGCTGCAATAATCAACAATGTAACTTTAACTCAGCAATTCAGGAATAACAATAGTCTTTGCTTGTCCATCAGTTTTATAACTCAGTTATAACAGCCAATTAAAATCTGACTTTAACATTTTAGGGCTCAAGAGCCCAACTAAAGCAAACACTGACCACTATAATGGTGACACCATTAAAATAGTAATTTTCATCTTTGTTGATTCTGCATGTTAACATCAGGTCTCGTCAATAATGGTCAATCATCACTCAATCACTTAATTATCTCATTAACTTTAATTCTGCTTCAGTGTTAATTTATCACTCCTATTTTAACACTTTCAAACTCTTGAGTGTGGTCTCACATGTACTCCAAGCAGAGGTAATTTCACTCTGGATTTTTTGCTGTGTATAACTACAGGGGACTGCCGTTCTATCCATCAAGCGAGGGACAAACACCCCTCAAAAAAAAGGGACTACTGTTTTCTCCAACTGGAGAGAACACCCTTTGCTGCTATAGCTGCAGGGGACTGCTGTTCATCCCTCAGCAGGGGATGAACACCCCTGCTACTTAAATTAAAGAGGGTACAGCTATTCTTTCCCTCATGTTTAGAGGGGAGAATACCCCTCTCCTAGCCATAGGCTGCATTAAGGACATCTCAGTAACATTATCTTTCTCTTTTGCAGGAATGGAAACAAGGAAAATTTCCCTCAAGTGCTGTTTTCTCAGCAGGGGATCCAATCACTACCACTCTCCTATTAGACATGGGACATACAGGTGCTGGTCATATAATTAGAATATCATCAAAAAGTTTATTTAAAAAAATCCATTCAAAAAGTGAAACTTGTATATTATATTCATTCATTACACACAGACTGATATATCTCAAATGTTAATTTATTTTAATTTTGATGATTATAACCGTCAACTAAGGAAAATCCCAAATTCAGTATCTCAGAAAATTAGAATATTGTGAAAAGGTTCAATATTGAAAACACCTGGTGCCACACTCTAATCAGCTAATTAACTCAAAACACCTGCAAAGCCTTTAAAAGGTCTCTCAGTCTAGTTCTGTAGGCTACACAATCATGGGGAAGACTTGACAGTTGTCCAAAAGACGACCATTGACACCTTGCACAAGGAGGGCAAGACACAAAAGGTCATTACAAAAGAGGCTCGCTGTTCACAGAGCTCTGTGTCCAAGATCATTAATAGAGAGGTGAAGGGAAGGAAAAGATGTGGTAGAAAAAAGTGTACAAGCATTAGGGATAACTGCACCCTGGAGAGGATTGTGAAACAAAACCCATTCAAAAATTTGGGGAAATCCACAAAAAAAGTGGACTGCAGCTGGAGTCGGTGCTTCAAGAACCACTACGCACAGACGTATGCAAGACATGGGTTTTAGCTTTTCCATTCCTAGTGTCAAGCCACTCTTGAACAACAGACAGCGTCAGAAGCGTCTCGTTTCAAAAAGGACTGGACTGCTTCTGAGTGGTCCACAGTTATGCTCTCTGATGAAATTAAATTAAACATTTCCTTTGGAAATCAGGATCCCAGAGTCTGGAGGAAGAGAGGAGAGGCACACAATCCACGTTGCTTGAGGTCCAGTGTAAAGTTTCCACAGTCAGTGATGGTTTGGGGTCCATGTCATCTGCTGGTGTTGGTCCACTGTGTTTTCTGAGGTCCAAGGTCAACCCAGCCGTATACCAGGAAGTTTTAGAGCACTTCATGCTTCCTGCTGCTGACCAACTTTATGGAGATGCAGATTTCATTTTCCAACAGGACTTGGCACCTGCACACAGTGCCAAAGCTACCAGTACCTGGTTTAAGGTACATGGTATCCCTGTTCTTAATTGGCCAACAAGCTCGCCTGACCTTAACCCTATAGAAAATCTATGGGGTATTGTGAAGAGGAAGATGCGATATGCCAGACCCAAGAATGCAGAAGAGCTGAAGGCCACTATCAGAGCAACCAGAGACTCCATGCCACGATGCATTGCTGCAGTTATTCAGGCAAAAGGAGCCCCAACTAAGTATTGAGTGCTGAACATGCTCATACTTTTCATGTTCATACTTTTCAGTTGGCCAAGATTTCTAAAAACCCTTTCTTTGTATTGGTCTTAATTAATTTTCTGAGATACTGAATTTGGGACTTTCCTTAGTTGTCAGTTATAATCATCAAAGTTAAAAGAAACAAACATTTGAAATATATCAGTCTGTGTGTAATGAATGAATATAATATACAAGTTTCACTTTTTGAATGCAATTAGTGAAATAAATCAACTTTTTGATGATATTCTAATTATATGACCAGCACCTGTAAATACGTGGCACCACTGCTCGGTAAGTATGCTCAACGGCTCGCAACCCTCCTTCCCTCCTCATTATAAGCATGAGCATACTGTGCACCTTGTTTGTCATCTTCTTTGTTTTAGGTCACTAAGTCTTTCAAATCTTAGCAGGCTTAGACCTCACTGCTGAGAGACAGTCATCTTCATAACCAGGCTACATGACATCCCACTGCCACAACTACATGATTATCACTGTTTGCTTTAAATAAATTATTAAGAGTATTCATTTTCATGTATTTCTAAGCTCATGGTTCCGGGGGGTTAATGTTTAAAGCTCTTGTATGTTCAATTATTGTGGGAGCAAGAACCCCCATTAGGAACCATACCTCAAAATATAAATTGTGTTCAATAAACTCAAGTAAACTTGCCAAAGTGGTTCCTGTCGGAACTAGTAAAAATGCAATTGCAGAGCTCTCTAATCAAATTAGAGAGCTCTCTAATTGTAATTGTAATTAGTAAAAAAATATTTAGAGAGCTCTCTAATTGGCATTGTTACTAGTAAGAATTAAATTATAGAGCTCTCTTATTGAATTCTTACTAGTAAAAATGCAATTATGACAAGTAACGTTGGGAACAATTTAAGCTAAAAGGGCTTGCCATAGAACCTTCACGAGATGGCTTTTAACAGACTTGCTGTCATCCTTTCTTGCATTGTATTGAGCCTTCACTTTGCCAATTATAAGCTATATTGTTAGTAGCCTGGATAGCCCACAGTCATTATGCTCCATATCGTCCTCTACTGCAGTGGTTCCCAAACTTTTCCATTCCACGACCCACCTAGACAAGTGTAATATATTTCACGACCCACCAAAATATTAAAAAAAAAAAAAAAACAACGAGTGAAATTACTTTAAACCTAATCTTACTTAAAATTTTTATGACAGAAATTAAGTATTTAAGAAAAATAACCATTTTATTTTAGAGTACAACTGAAAATTTCACTACAAATTTACAAGTTTTAATTTTTGTTTACTGGCGTTAAAATATGTAGTGTCCATAAAAACGTGAAGCAGGCTCACTCCAGTGAAGTGTGATCTGCGCTGCTGTGTTTTGTTGCATTCATGATCCTTCCGTGTGTGTCGGCGAGAACGGAGCACAATCCAACACTTTTTTAGAAAAGCATAAGAAGCAAAGCAGAACTATCTAAAACAGTTTGGAGATTAAAATAATTGTGAAATAGGTAAAAAAAGACCGATTGAACCTTTTAATGACATTGCTCTGAGACCTTCAAAACACGCAACGCACACGGACTTAATTGCAATTTGAAAATCACACTAAGGATATTGCAGTTCATTATTAATGTTGGTGGGCTATATCGTTGTGATGAGTGGGTTCCCAGTTCCCGCCTCCTTCTTCCTGTGATTGTGAAGATTTTAATGTTTTACACTGGTGCCGAAGCCAGGGAGGAAGGAGGGGCGCGCTGCCGAAGATCCTTCGCCGCTGGGGTGAATCCGCAGTGCCATCGAGCAGGGCGAAGGAGTCTGCCGCCGAGGGTGCTCGATGTGGTGGGCTGGAGTGAGTTGCCGGGGGGGGGGGGGGGGGGGGGCGAACTCACTCCAGCCCACCGCCTCGATGACTCCTTCGTGGAAAGAGGTGGGAACCGGCGGACAATCAAACAAAGTTTTAATAACCAAATAAACACAAAACAGCGCGACAGCCCCTCTCGGATGACTGCCGTGCACAAATAAAAAACAAACACAAAATAAAACCCAGGCCTGGTCCTCTCTCGTCCTTCACTGTCATCGCTCCTCTTTTGTATCTTTCCGATCTCCTCCGTGGTTCTTGAGACCGGTGAGTGTTGCTCATTTCCCAATCACTCCACCGGCCTAGCTCTGTTCCCATGGCACTAGGCCCCGCCCCACTCGTCACATTCGTGCAGCCCTAGACTGAACTGTGTTAGTGTCTGTGTGTCATTGAAACGCAAAATTAGCTGCAGCCAAGTGACTTTGTGCGACCCACCTTGTTCCATTCCGTGACCCACGAGTGGGTCGCGACCCACAGTTTGAAAACCCCTGCTCTACTGGATGTAAAATGCTCTTCAGTACATTCTGACATTTCAGAATGTTAAGTTCTACTTCTGTAGTTATTTTGGTGAAAGTAACTCAAAAGTAATGCAGGAGTCATATAACGCATTACAATGCTGAGACAGTAATATTGTAATGTAAGGAATTACTTTTAAATAACAAGTAATCTATAATGTATTACTGTTTGGTAGTAGCTTGCACAACACTGTTGATAACAAAGCTCAAGGTTGATCTGCTGTCTACGAAGCTAACTGAGTCAGGAGAACTTGGAGGCTTTCATGTTAATGTGCACAGAGAAGGAAATCCACATGTCTATAAGTAATGACACGGTTATCAATAAAGTGGCTGAAACCAGTGCACTGCTTAGGCGGCTACTGATGCTGTAGATGCTGTTGGGGCTATTCGCAATGTAACCATAAACTGTACTGTGACTTGAACTGTAAAAAAATGTTCAATATGCCTCTACTATTTTGTGGCCTTAAGATAGTAACTCGTGGCCTCAAGATACTAACTTGTGGCCTCAAGATAGTGAAGTGTCTGACACATGGACCCTTTGTTATTAAACTGGACCCTGTACTGTAGTGCACTGTACACAGCAACATCTCCAGTGTTAATTTAACACTCTGAGTGTGGACTCATATAAACTCTGAAGCAGTGTTAAAAGTAACACTGAAGCAGAGTTGAAGTTAATGAGATAACAATCGTCACCTGCATGCCAGAT